>NW_024624780.1:0-1787 GCF_008729295.1 Plectropomus leopardus
TTGATCGGGTGGTCGTTGGCGTGGTCGTTGTTGATCGGGTGGTCGTTGGTGTGGTAGTCGTTGGCCTGGCTGTCGTTGTACTTCTGCGTCTGCCTATCACCTTGACCAGGTCTGTGCTCAGACCGGATCTCCTATTCGCCTCACAGATAACTGCAGCAAACAAGTCATGCAAGCAGAAAAAGAAAGAAAAAGTTAAAAGAAGAGAACAATGTCAGTAAGATAAACCACATTCACATTTTACTTTGTGTTTGCAGGAATTCATTAACTCTTATCCATTTTTGCACTGTATTTTCTCAGAGTGAAAGAGTAAACCCTTTTTACGCAGATCGTGCTTCAGGGCCACAGCAAAGTCCCTTCTTTACACTGCCTTTGTATTTTTAAACAGAACCAAACGACCAAAGTCATCAAAAACTGCTGCTTTTTCAGTGATTTCCATGTATGATTACAACGCCAAAACCCAACCTTCGCGGCAGGCGGCTTTAAAAATACAAATTCTGAGGACACCTTACCCATTATTTATTGACCTCACCTATTGCCAGGATTCTTTCCTTGAACCGTTGATACCTTCTGGGCAGGTGAAGCGCCTCCCCAAGTTTTTCTTTCAGCTCGCATTTGGAGACCACACAACCCTGGGACAGGCTGGGCAGCAGAACCACCACTGCCAGCACCACCAACAGCCCCAACTTCATGTTAACAACTTCTGTGGGGGACAATTGGAAAATCAAAAACATTACTGTATGTAGAGGTGGATGCATCAATAAAATGCAAAATTGTTTGAATCTGAAACCAATTTCCACTAAAGAACAGCAGAAGATTTGATTTACAGAAGATTTACAGTAAACAGGGTCCTCTAGTGGAAGAAGTGTTTACAACACGCTGCTGCGGACGTGAACTCAGGAACAGATGGAGAGGAAAAGCAAAACAACGAGTGGTTATGCTTCACAATATTTCAGCCAAATCCAAATTTATTTATAGAGCATATTTAAAACCAACAACAGTTGACCTAAGTGCTGCACAATAAATGTAAATAATAGTATAAAATATTAATATTATTAGCAATTTTAGTTTCTAACTTTTTTATTGTAGTTGCTCAAAAGGTAAAATCTCTCACATTATCGCTTTACAAAAAAAAAAGCAAAATACAAATTGTCAGAAAGAGGAGTCATTTTAATAAGAGACCGGTCCTTTTATTATTATCATTTTTATTTGAATTTGATTTAATTGATATTTGACTTATTTTATTATCTCTATTTTTCACAGCTTCAAAAAAAGAAGTGAGGAAATTATATGATAAATATATCAATGTAACAAAACAGCACTGACGATATGGTTATAAAAATTGTTTTTTTTAAAAAGTAGAAAATAGATAAAAAGTGTTTCTTACCACGTTCTGCCAACTGCAGAATAAACTTTATTTGTTGATGGGTGTTTGTAGCTCTGTGTCTGTGGACCAAAGATGTCCGAGTTTATATATCATGACTTGAACCTGTGGACAAACCTGTCTTACTCGTCTTGTTTTGGACATCATTTCCTTGAAGGAACAGGGAAATTGTCAAAGTCTTGACTAAACAACACACAAAGATCTCTGTGCGTCCATTGTGAGAAACTGCATAACATTTCTCACAATCCAACAATTACATAAGAGTTCAACCAACACCAGAACGTGACATTTACAGCCGTCGTAATGTTTCATATCGAGTTACAGCAACAATGAAGCAACACTGCAGAGTCTCAGCTGAACACACAGTATCACATTTATACACTGAACACAAAATTTAATGCAACAC
>NW_024624781.1:0-1350 GCF_008729295.1 Plectropomus leopardus
TCATTTGTGCTCATGTCTGGGTCATGTCTTCTTAGGTTGCTTATTACCTTCTTCCTATGTTTATAAACAAATCAAGCCAGTTTGCAAGTTTTCAAAGCGTTAACTGATGGCAATGATCTCAGCGTCATCATAAATAAACAGGATTGTGATCTCAGAACGGTTTTGTTACTCAGTGTGTTTCTCGAGGACACTGAAGCACAAAACGACGCTCGCCCACTCTTGAGGCTTTGAATGTCCGGGGTGTCCTCCAGCTGAAGGACTTTCTCGCTACTCATCCAAGCGGGAGCACATAAAACTGAAAATCAGAATTAAAAAGAACATTTCTAGGGTAATCTTCCAGCGCTGTTGACAGCATTCACTTTCCAAATATGTAATTGATGGAAATTATCTCTTCATGAGATGGCGATGTGTTTTCAGTGGGAGCCACTTCCTCTATGATTGCAAAGCTGGTGTTTTTATTTTTTTTTTATTTTTAATGCTCCAAACAGACATTAAAGATGAGCGTCACAGTGCCGAGCTCATGTCAAGATACAGTTGAGAGCAATCATTATACATGTGTGTGTGTGTGTGTGTGTGTGTGTGTGTGTGTGTGTGTGTGTGTGTGTGTGTGTGTGTGTGACTAAGAGAGCGTGTCATACAATAACAAACTATCTAAATGAAAATCATCGACAAGTGAGGCGAGTCCTAACTGAGTGTGCACGTACATATAGAAGCGGAGCCGCCATGCAGAACTGAATATGTAAAAAGCATATTTGCTCTCTGCCTCCTCCTCCTCCTCTTCCTCCCCTCGTCTCTCTATCCATCATCTCTCTCTCCTCGCTCTTTATCCCTCCTCCCCACCCTGTCAGTTAAATGACTCTCCCTCGTTTTTCTCCGTCTCTCTAAGTCAACATGTCAACTTGAATATAGCTCTCCCCTCGGTCACGTATTCGGAAACACGCGGTCATTATATGTTTGTGTGAGCACAAACATGCGCGTCCACTATCGTCTCTGCGTCTGGATGTATGTTCCTGTGTGATTTTGTGTTTTAATGTTGGGTTTTGCTAAAGTGTGTGTGTACATTAGGTACTTGTTATGTTTGCAGTATCTGTATCACCTAATATAATCACATACACACATTATTACGTCGCAGACAGGATGGAGCTTTAACAATGCAGTGGTAAATGTGTGTTTAGGTTTAAGAACAAAAGACATAGTTAAAAAATCACGATGTTTTCTCACAGAATAGGCCGTATGATATGTGAAAATGCATATACGGTTCATATATTCTAAGAATTAGAGCCACACAAATTTTGTTATGTTCTAAGATCACAAGAGTGACACAAAGAGACTTTTTTGCAATCAACAAAT
>NW_024624782.1:0-3077 GCF_008729295.1 Plectropomus leopardus
TTTTATTGGAATTGGAATTTGTGTACAGCATACAACACAGCATGCTTACATCTCTTTCTACTTTTAACATTTAAGTGGGAAAGAGATAAAATCAAGTCAAAAATAAACTAGAAGTATATGTTGCAAAATTGTTCATACCGGCAACAGTGATACCACTAGTATGTTATGTTTTTGAAAGAAATCAAAACAATTTGCCAGGTTTCAGAGGGTTAATGATCTTTATGTAGCCACTTAATATAATGTCCCCTTTTCCCATAAGTAGTGTTAAGGCTGGGAGTCATCTCTGTGTTTCAGGATCTCCTGTAGATTTCCTGTGGGTTTGACCAGTGTCAGACTGCAAAGCATAACTTTGTAGTGACCGGCCCACTGGTGGTGCCTTGGGGGGCATGTGGGTGCTACACATCCCATACTGTCATTCATTAGAGATTACTGTTTGGTTCTGCTCTGTAACTCTTTCAAATTCCACCCCTGTAGGCCTGTAACTCAGGGCTTCTGTAAGAGGCCTACATATAGACCTGTAGTCTCCAAGCCCGATCAAGTCAAGTCAGACTTCATGATTTCATTTAATTTGGTTGCAGCAGGTACACAAACACATTTATCATAATTACATTATGCAACAAACTAGACAAATCACAGGGACAAACAGTAGAAATGTGAGACTACTTCAAATGAAGATAAAAACTGCTGAATGCTTAGTACAAGCAATCTTTAGGTGCAAATTCAGGCTACTAATTAGTGTGCAAACAGGGGCCGTAGACTTTCAATACTTTTCACTCAAACATCAAGAGCTGGACCTTAAAAAAAATTAACGACCACACTTAATAGCCATATATTTTGCTTTTCAACTGGAAAAAAAGTTGGTTTGGGGGTTATTCTTTATCAGAGTGGAGGAGCAGCTCATTCACAAACCAAACACCTAAAATACCGCTGTTTTGACAGTGCTTTTGGCGTAAGAAAAAAGCCAAAAGCCGTTTTTCACCTCCGTATGAAATGGAGAGCGTAGGGTGAGAACACAACTGGAGAGCACCTGCTACATCACTTGAGAACGTGGCCAAAGGAACATGGCCAAAGGAACCTGGCGCATGTGCATGAAATGCAGCAGGATGGCATCAGGTGGAAACACTGCTGCTAACAATGTAATATAAGGAGTGCATGGGTGCCTTTAGGGTGGGCGGGAGGGGTGGTGGATGGGTACAACTAATCCCGGACCTTCGTTCTGGAGTCCGGTGTTTGCTTCCCATCTGAACATGAAGTTTTTTTCTACACCTTACCATGTGCCTCCTTCTCCTTGTTCTAACCATACATGCCAGCATGTGTGTTTGTTGACATCATGGTAGCGGCATCCTGGAATGTAAAAAGCAGAAGGACACCTGGAGCTTAATATGTAGATGAAAACGCGTTGCAGGGACCATTTTTAATGTACGCTTTCTGCAACCCAACCCTGTGAATTCCTCTCAAAAGAAATAGAAACACAGGCTACTTAAAGATCTAGTGTGTGGGATTTAGAGGGATACACTGTAATACATGTTTAATTGGTGTATAATCACCTGAAAATAAGAATCGTTGCGTTTTCGTTAGCTATAGGAAGCAAGGCCTCGTTTATGGAAATCTCCATGTTGCACCCATAGACTGTATATAAAGATGGAGGACATGACAGCTCCCCCAAAGTGAGCCTATTCAATCTGGATTGCCCCCTGGTGTCTGACTGCAGTGCAGGTCTTAAGACCCGCCTCTCCATGTTAGTGAATGGTCATAGGCTGAACTAATAAGTCAAAGTACACACCAAATAAATTTTTCTCAAAGATGGTTTCTGTCTCTAAAGTAGTTGTCATCTCTTGGATGTTTGTTCAAGTGTTTGTTTTAAGTTTGGTTTTAACAAGTTATTAAATTACACAAAAGGGGGCTTTTCCGCCATAACTGACAGCCGTGACAGCCAATCCATGCACTAGCATTTAATGGAGCTGCTCATGACTGGTCAAACAGGTGTTTGGGCGGGAACTCCCCCATCACTGATATCGCTACAGCACAGATGCAGAGCTCCCAATGACATCACCCTCACAAGATGGCAACGCTCGTATCCGGGATGTGTGTCCAGCTCTCAGTGCTTTCATACCTTTGTTTGATGTTTCTGCTTACAGCCATACAGGGGTCATGATAAGTCACTGCTTATCAAAACCCAACATTTCCATACTTTAATGCTTCACAATAAAAGCTTATAAAAGTTTTTCAAACCTCTTTCCTCATTTTTTTTCTTTTCTTCTTAGAATTCTTGGGACATTCCTGTAAAACTGAAACCATATCAATGTCCTTGAGTATGGAGGAATTACAGTGTCATTAGGGGGAAGTATAAAAAAGCAAAGGGCATAAATCTGTCTACTCTCATGGGATACGCATAATTGTGTGCAGCTTGATAGGCTGGTCATACCAGCATGTCCGGCTGGTGGCCAGCTAAACCATCAAAGACCAGCGAGAACTGGGTCAGGACTAAAACCATACTAGACCAGCTAAAACCAACTAAAAACAACTACCAACTTGTCCCTCAATATATAAATGGAGAGAAATGGTTCAGTTAATACATCAAATGGAAAACTTCACTTATAGAATGAGGGGAAACTTGAAACTATTTGAAAAAAAGATGGTCTAAGTGGTCAGTGTATGATAATATTTTTAAAGAGTAATGAACTGAAATCACTGGATTGTGGTTCTTCATGTTAGGGCTGACAGTCATTTAGGGGAGCACTACATGAGCCTTACCTTGAATGAGGCTCTGTATTCTCTGTTCTTGTTCTTTTTTTCCCTTCTTTTTTTGTCTTTTCTTGTGAACAGTTGATTAATTGTATTGTTTGTTCTGTCTTAGCTGTCCATGCCTGATAGAGGAAAAACATGAATTTATGAAATACAGAAGGTAGATTTTCAAAGATGTGAAGTGTGAGGTCAAAATAATAATTTAAACCTCCTGTAAATTGTGCAATTACTTATGTCAATTGGTTGTCATAGTGTCTATTATTAAGATGAGGCTATCACTGGGTGATGCACCTAATATATCACTGTTTATGTAAAAAAGAAAAAAAATTATA
>NW_024624783.1:0-5123 GCF_008729295.1 Plectropomus leopardus
GGGGGGGCTTGTTCACATAAGTTGGGACAAAACACTTAAAATTCACAATACGTGTTTTTACAGCCTCACCTGGAGATGACAGGGACATTCAAGATGAAGAAAGTGAAGCTGGTGGAGGAGGGATTCAACCCAGCTCACATCAGAGATCTGTTATACTTTTTAGATCCCGAGAAAAGGACATACGTTCCCCTGACCGAAGATATCTACAGAGCGATCGCTCGTAGGGAAATCAAACTCTAACACATAAGCTTTAAAAGAAGTCAGTGTTGAAGCAGACGACCTGTTTTTTATGATGTAGATGTAACCTCTCATTCATGGACCTTTTTTTAACAGTTAACTAATCTCAGGGACAGATTGACTTTGAAACATTACATCATGTTTGAAGAGACTGCTTTTTTTTTTTAAATAACACAACTACTGTACATCAAATGTATTCCATAATGCTGACAATATGTGATGTGCAGGTATGTCTTACTGCTACTGTTGATTACATAATTAAACTCTGGTTGTCTTTTTTCTCTTGACTCTTAATTTTTGATTAGCCTTATAAACTGCAGCATTTGGAATTTTTTTTTTGTTGGATTTTGCCATTTCAGCCAGTTAAAGCTTTTTGTATGCCTCTATGCTGGCGAGGCATTATTTTTTACAGATTGTCCATTCGGGTTGTATGTCAAGGCGACATCTGACAAACAACTTGAGGGAATTCCTTTAAGTTTGGCACAAACTTCCACTTTGGCTCAATGATAATCTGATTAGATTTTGGTGGTCAGTGGTCAATGTGACCTTGCTTCCATCTTATTTTTGCAAATGCGACATCTCACAAACAGGGAATTTCTTCATATTTGGCACAAACATTTATTTGGACTCAACAATGAACTGCTTAGATTTTGGTCGTTAACAGTCAAGATCACATCGCATTCTCTTAAACATGATATCTCAAGAACGCCTTTAGGGAATTTCTAAAAATTTGGCACAAATATTCACCTGGAATCAACAAAGAACTAATTAAAATTTGGTGGTCCAAGGTCAATGTGACGTTGCATCTGTCTCATTCTCGTGAACACAATATTTCAAGAAGGCCTTACGGGAGTTTACACAAATTTGGCACAAACATCCACTTGTATTCAAGAGTGAACTGATTAGAATTTGCTGGTTGGAGGTTAAAGGTAAAAGTCACTGTGACCTCACAAAACATGTTTTTTAACTCAATAATTAATATTTAATTATAAGAAAAACTAAACACCAATGGCTTTTGCTGTGATGACGGCAGTGCATGTAGATGCAGCAGCCAGTAGCTCCTCCAATCCTTGCTACTTTTTTGCTATATTTTTCTGGGGTGGGGTGATGAGTGTGAAACATCCATGTTTTCAGGGACATGGATTAAATCTCTTAAATGCAGCTTGAGTGGTATGAGGAGGCATACAACGGCATCAATTCTTACATAAAACCCAGTTGTAATACTAGACAAGTGCCTTTAAGCTTCAGTTCTGCAAGACTGCAAGTTCCCTGCTAGGTCCATGTAGTCTAGATCTTGATACACCTCATATGTAAGCTGGATAGGCATTTTCACTTCTCATTACTATACACAAATGTTCTGTCTTTTCTTAGGCCTCAAAAACCCCTATGGCAGACACGACAAAACTTGTGGGCAGGGCGTGCTCTGTGAGTGCACAAATCTTTTTCAGCATGTTCTTTGTTGAAGAGATGCCCTTTTTTTAACTTAAGCAACTGCCCTCAAAAATATCTCTGCATGGCACTGGGTCAGATATTACAATGATTACAAACTTTAGAAGACATCCTCATGTCACATTTTAGTACACCCTCTTGTGGGTTTATCAGTGAACTTTGCACAAGCTGATGCCAGGTTTTCCTTTATCAGCTTGTATGTACTTACATCACTGTTGGACTACAGCTTTATCCTATAATATCTGTGAGGGAGTGTTTGGGTCTTTAGATTATCCCCACAACTTCTCTGTTGTTAATCCAGAATCCTTCATCATGGGCTCTTGCAACCGTGTTTATGGACAGTGATTTTCTTACTGGTGGGGTGATTGGCCTTTACAACCTTTGACATGAATTGAAACTTTGTCACAAGCTTAGTCACTTGACAAACATGGCAAAAATGTTGAAATCAGCTGGTTTCATTAAGACAAGAAAGAGAAAGTTAAGACACAGTCAGTGTTGTCTGAAGTTGAACTGAACTTTTTGTTGTTGTTACTTCACTTGAATGTTTGACATTTTACAACAAGGCTGTAAACCAACTAGTAAAAACTCCAGCACAAATATACTGAGACCTAACTTCTCACTGAGGTATGAGACAGCTTGTATGTAGTTACATTTAAGAAAAAAAAAATTTTTTAAGAGTAAGCAATATATGCTTTTTTGAGTCCTTTGCCAGGTTGTTTATGTTTGTAGATGTCATGGCAATAGTGTCACAACAGTGCAAGATGCAGTGACGAAAGTTGTCTGAAGTTGAAGAGGCTGAGTCCGACACACTATTGTTATGTGTCATGTTTGTTCTATGTCATTCTCTCCGTAAGTTGTGGCTTTTGAGCTAGGCGTTACACCATCTTTATCGTCATAATATGAGTTTCTTTAGTTTTTCAGTAATACTATTTTTTTTTCAAAACCATACTGACTTTTTCAGCATACTATAATGAGATATTTTGATGAAGTATTACTATTTGATATATGACTTTTTTCATGATTTTAACATGTTTTCAACATACCATACTATGACTCTGTTTACGTTAGTTTCTCAACATTCTATACCATTACTTTACGCAATACTATAACCTTTTTAACAGCTATTTTTGACATAGTATACAGTGACTTTTACCCCATACTTTTTCAACAGTGTTTCCAATATTCTATAGGTTCACTTTGTTTGCCACACTCTGACTTAATTTATTCCTCTGCACTGGCCAATCTGTGGCCGGAGGCATTATGTTTTTCAGGTTGTCAGCCTGTCCATCCTTATTTATGTCCCATTCTCATGACCTTTGAACTATGAATACAGAAATCTTATCAGTTCATTAGGTCATGTGGATGTTTGTGCTAAATTTAAAGAAATTCCCTCAAGGCGTTCAAAAAATCAAAATATTGCATTCACTAGAATGGAACGGATGGATGTAAGTACCTAAGCACAAACAACAAAAACCAACCAAAAAACTAATGCCTCTGGCTTCTGTTTATTGTAAGTTAACATAATATAGCATGCTATACGAGTATAGCATGTGAAAAAAGTATATTAAAAAGTCATAATATAGCATGTGGCAAAAAACATTGTGAAAAAATCACTTAAGAGTAATGCTACAGATCTGCATAAAAGAGTCATACTACATTATGTTAATAAAATATTAGCAAACCTATACTACAATATGTGAAAAAATAAAAAAAGTCATATAATATGTGAACAAAAAATCCATGAATTCATAGTAAAGTCGATAAAAAAAAAGAAAAGTTGTAGAATAGTATATAGTAAATTATTACTTTAGTGTGTGAAAGAAAAAAACAGATAAAAAGTCCAAGGATAGTATGTCATAAGAAATGAAACTAAAAAGTGTATAATAAAGATAAAGAAATAATACAGTATAACAATGACTTTTTCAGCATTTGGAGCGATCACTTTTGTGACCATTTTTCCCTGAGCCATAGTATGGCTTTTTTCATCAAACTATACTTTGGCCAAAAAAGCTCAAAATATTGATTTTTTGGACCGTTTTTTCAACAGGCTATACTATAAACAGCCTGATCTTGCTGTTATATGACCTTTTTCAGCATTTGGAGGCATCACATTTTTGACTATTTTTCCCTGTGCTATAGTATGGCTTTTTTTGTAATACTGAACTTTGGCCTAAAACGCTCAAAATATTGACTTTTGGACCAGTTTTTCAAATGGCTATTCTATAAAAAGCCTGAACTTCCTGTTCTATGACTTTTTTCAGCATTTGGAGCCATCACTTTTTTGACCATTTTTCCCTGTGCTATAGTATGGCTTTTTTTGTGATACTAAACTTTGGCCTAAAACGCTCAAAATATTGACTTTTTGGAGAATTTTTTCAACAGGCTATACTATAGACAGCCCGATCTTGCTGTTGTATGACTTTTTTCAGCATTTGTAGCCATCACTTTTTTTTTTTTTTTTTACCATTTTTCCCTTTACTATAGTATGGCTTTTTTCACCGTATTAAACTTTGGCCTAAAATGCTCAAAATATTGACTTTTTTAAACATTTTTTCAAAAGGTTATACTATAAACAGCCTGATTCTTCTGTCCTATGACTTTTTTTCAGCATTTCAAGCCATCACTTTTTTGACCATTTTTCCCTGTGCTATAGTATGGCTTTATTTGCAATACTGAACTTTGACCTAAAACACTCAAAATATTGACTTTTTGGACCTTTTTTTCAACAGTCTATAATATAAACAGCTTCAACTTTCCGTTCTAACACTTTTTTCAGCATTTGGAGCCATCCATGTCTTGACCATTTTTCCCTATGCGGTAGTATGTTTTTTTTCGCCATACCATACTTTGGTCTAAGACGCTCAAAATATTAACTTTATGGACCATTGTTTCAAAAGGCTATACTATAAACAGCCTGATCTTGCTGTTTTATGAATTTTTTCAGCATTTAGAGGCATTACTTTTTTGACCATTTTTCTCTGTGCTATAGTATGGCTTTTTTCGCCGTATTAAACTTTGGCCTAAAACGCTCAAAATATAGACTTTTTGGATTGTTTTTTTGATGGATAGTATAGAAAAAGCCTGATTTTGCTGTTCTATGACTTTTTTCAGCATTTGGAGCCATCAATTTTTTGACCTTTTGTCCCTGTGCTATAGTATGGCTTTTTTTTTGCCGTATTAAATTTTGCCCTAAAATGCTTAAAATATTGACTTTTTGGACCAGTTTTTCAAATGGCTATACTATAAACAGCCTGACCTTGCTGTTATATGACCTTTTTCTGCATTTGGAGGCATCACATTTTTGACTAATTTTCCCTGTGCTATAGTATGGCGTTTTTCTCAATACTAAACTTTGGCCTAAAACGCTCAAAATATTGACTTTTTGGACCAGTTTTTTCAACAGGCTATACTATAAACAGCCTGATCTTGCTGTTCTA
>NW_024624784.1:0-5087 GCF_008729295.1 Plectropomus leopardus
CTGTTCCTGCTGGAGACGACTATAGGCCAGTTCACCCAGGAGGGCAGCATAACCTGCTGGAGGAAGCTTTGCCCACTGGCTGAAGGTATGGCGTCAGGTTATGACTGGACTTGTGGACTGAGAGGAGTCGTTTCTGTTGTGACAACACCTCGCAGGAGAGCGCCATGGGTGCTGTGCTCTTTTATAACAGGAGCACTGGACATTATGCAAGGGAGACTATTCAAAAATCACCCAATAACAAGGTGCAGGTGTAAAATTACTAAAACAGCTCTAAAAAGGCCTTGCATAAAACAAATAAAGGTTTTAAAAAGGTTCAACACAAAAAAGTCCAATTTGGGGATGACTTAAGAAAGACATATTTTCCCTTCATATCAGAGCTCTGAGATGTCTGAACAGGGTTAACATTAACAAACATTAACATTCGGCCTCACAGGTGTATACCTCTGTAAACCAGTCGAGTTGTAGTTAGAGTTTACATACGTATCTGTGACAACATGACTAGTTCACACAAATCTTCCCAGCAGCATATAGATATAGACATAGATTTTTATTTTTTTGAATCCATGTTTCTTCATGCAAAATTTGCCTCCCAGAGTGCATAAGGAATTTTAATAGCAACATTTGAGATTCCTATGAACTTGGCTGTTAGTCAGTGTGGGTTATGAATACATAGATGAAGTCCGATTGTCCTTAACAGAAAGTACCAAATGTGACCCTGCAGGTATTAGCTATGGTGGACTGTTGATCCTCTCCTACAGCTGTATGACTTATTCAATCATCCTGTCCTGGGCTTTGCTCTACCTGGTGTTCTCCTTCAGCTCACAGCTCCCCTGGGCCAGCTGTAACAACTACTGGAACACAGGTAAAATGGATAAAACTGTCACATGCATGAGGGTTGCATTGTTTAACAGAGTGCTAATATTTACATGATCACTGATATTATAATAGCAGATATCAGCACTTTATCAGGTGACCTTTATGTAAATGTAAATAGATTTAGTTGTGCTCTTTTATAAGGGGACACAAAAGAAGACATGGGAGTCATTAAAGATCTGTTTCATGAATACCGTTATCATTTTTTTTCATTATTCTTTCAGACGATTGCATAGACTTTTCAACTCAAAATAAAACCTTTGATTGGACCAACCAGACTAACACAACCACTGCTGCCACAGAGTTCTGGGAGTACGTCTGCACAGATAAACAACCTATGCCTTTTAAAGTTTCTCTTCTTGATTTAAAATATATATATATATATTTTTACCTCTCAGACTCAGAGTGCTGGCTATTTCAGGGGGCATTGAGGAGATCGGCAGCATCAGGTGGGAAGTGATGTTGTGCCTAATTGCAGTGTGGATCATCTGCTACTTTTGTATTTGGAAAGGGGTCCGGTCTACAGGAAAGGTATTTAAAAAAAGCCCTAATACTGAAGTAAAAGGGTATACAGTTTATCTCAGCATGTCTTAAACTGTTGTTGTTGTTTTTTCCAGGTGGTGTATTTCACGGCCACCTTCCCCTATGTGATGCTGGTTATTCTTTTGATCCGTGGACTCTCTCTTCCCGGGGCTTCACAAGGAGTACTGTTTTATCTTCTACCTGAACCCTCACGACTCACAGACCCTCAGGTAGGAGCTTCTTGATATATTGTTACAGTGTGGAGTTTAAAATTAACTCAGTTTCTTTGCGGAAACAGGTTTGGATGGAGGCTGGGGCCCAGGTCTTTTTCTCATACAGCATAGGTGTGGGCTCACTAATTGTGCTTGGCAGCTACAACAACTACAACAACAACTGCTACAAGTACGTATTTGTCAATCTGTGACTGACCTTGATGCTCTGACATGACTGTTGCACCAGAGGATAAAAGCTACACGATAACATATTATACTTCAGTTTCTGCTTCCCAGTTGTATGTCTCCAGCAGCCAGTCAAATATGCTTCAAGCATGGATGTTGCTACAAAAAAGTTGCAATTTCTAAAACATAGATGCCTCACAATCCCCGGGCAGCATTGATGTTCTTTAACAGTCAGTACAGATTTAAGGAGTGCATCCAAGGTTAGTGTCACCGATTCAGTATCTGACCAAATGGATCCCCATCTACTCCTGTGACACATCATCGATTAATAGCTGGAAAAAGTGTTTATAATGTAGCTGTGAAGATGACCTTTCAGATCTAAAATGTCATCACTTCATAATGTTATCCTAGTAGACATTTGTGTAAAATTTTGTCAGAATTAGTGTATGAATTCTTCAGCTTTGGCCAAAAACATGTGTTGTGTGGGTTACAGTGACCTTTGACCTTCAACCCTAATCAGTCCACCGTTGAGTCCAAGTGGATATGTGTGTGAGGAAGCTCCGTCAAGGTGTTCTTCAGACATCACATTCACGAAAATGAGAAGGATGGAAGGTCATAGCAACCTTTGACCTTTGACCACCAAAACGTAATCAATTTGTCATCGAGTCCAATTGAAAGTTTGTGCCATTTTTGAAGAAATCCCATCAAGTCCTTCTTGAGATATCACATTCACCAGATGGATGGACATCCTTAAAACATCATGCCCTCTCCATGGCTATTGCTGGCACAGAGGCACAAAAATTATCATCCACATGCTAGAAATTCATGTACACACATATTTTTGTGTTTTGCAGAGACTGTCTGTGGCTCTGTTTTCTGAACAGTGGCACCAGTGTGGTTGCTGGGTTTGCGGTCTTCTCTGTGCTGGGATTCATGGCTCACAAGCAAGGTGTTCCCATTGAATATGTGGCCGAGTCAGGTAATAAAATTTGCCAGAGATGAGGCCGCAAAAGATGCGGCCTCATCTTCCTACACCCATATGTTCCAGAGCATCACACCATTCTGCCACCTTGTTACTGCCTTTTTTTTTTTGATTTAAACTACAATTTCAAAAATAAACCCTGAAGCTCAAATAATGACGACCTCAGGGTTGGAGCAGGGGGGTGACTTGTGGGGCTGTACATTAAACACTGCTTTCCAACTGTTGTTCAACATGCCTTAGTTTACTCCAATTATTTCAATATCACCCAAAAGGCATTGCTGTTATGAATGTGATGCAAGAAAATACATCCACACCACCGAGGGAGGAGAAGTTAAATAAACTGGCAAATAAATAAAAAATTTAATTAAATACATTTAGTGTCTGACATGCTTTTCAGTTTCACTTTTCCTGATATATATTATAGGTGTGTATAGGTGGGCTTAGATGTGTATAGATTTACTCCACTTTTAGTAATAGAAAAAACTGCAGTATAATTAATTGTGGTTAATATTTACATATATTGTTGTTGTGTTCAGCCTGTGTGATTTTTGTAATCCCAACAATGCATGGGAAAAAATGTTATTTTGTAAGATATCATGAACATTATAGTTAGGATTATCGTTATATGGATCACAATCAGAAATGATTAAATCAGAACTGATGCAGCTAATTACAAAGTTTCTGCTAATTTATTGCAATTATCTGCAAAAGACACCTTCACCTCACAGAGAGGAGTCTGCAGGTATTTACTTTATTTATTTATAAGTCTTTCTGAGGATTTGTAAAAAAAACAGGATAGCACTCATCCTGCAACTGGCAGTCGATTCGTGATAGTTGGGCTGAAGGTGAACAAGGGCAGGTGTGTTTTTACTTAAATCCTCCACCCAGTTTCCTTCTGCTCTCTGAGTGGCTTCTGTGCAACATCAGCTGTTACCATGTACTCTTCTTCCTCACTTGGTCTTTCTGGGGTATCTTAAAACTAATTACCATTTTTTTAGATTTCCTCTGCATCACCATGTGGATGCATTTTTTTTTTTACTTTACAATGGTGATGCTAAATTGATAAAACAGCAAAAGCAGTTGATAGACGAGGCTAGCATCGTTGTTTTTTCAGGTCCAGGCTTGGCGTTCATTGCATACCCTCAGGCTGTAGCCATGATGCCTTTTCCCCAGCTGTGGTCCGTCTGTTTCTTTGTCATGCTCTTTCTCTTGGGTCTGGACACACAAGTAAGATGTACTCTGGATAATAAACTCTTTGTGAAAGAACAAGTTCACATTTGGAAATGTACATATTTTTACTTGTCTATTCTCTTTGCAGTTTGTTATGATGGAGGTGGTGATGACATCCATCATAGATACGTTCCCCACGGTAATGCGCAGGGCAGGCCGACGGGAACGTTTTCTCCTCCTCTTCTGCATCATGTGCTTCTTCTCTCAGCTAGTCATGATCAGCGAGGTCAGTTCTTAGTGTAATATGTACTTTTTTTTATTTTTCATTATTCCATTATGGCAGAGTATTGCTGTCAAAATGTATCCAATGTTTATGTCATGACTTTGTCTTATCTTTATAACATTTGCTTACCGGTGTGATATTGTAATTATTACATGTAATTTGATGTACTGTAATGATCTGGGGGAAAAGTGTCAGGAGTAGGCTTCCATATATTTAAGGTTGACATATTGTGTCAAATAAAAATTAATAAATAATAAATAAATAAACCCATGTCAAATAAATGTCTTTGCTGTTGTCTCCAGGCAGGGATGTTTGTGTTCCAGCTGTTTGACTACTACGCTTGTAACGGAGCCTGCATCCTCTTCCTGTGTGTGTTTGAAGCCCTGGCACTGGGATGGATATTTGGTAGGTATGCTATTAGAAGGGGAACTCTAGTGATTTCAAGGTGAAACTAGAAAACTGAACTTCATGCATAAAATTAGTATACCAAATCATTCACAAACATCCAGTCTGATCTGGTCATTATATACTGATCATCCAAACTCATCTCCTATAAAGGGGCAGAGCGGCTGTATGGCATCATTAAGGACATGACAGGTGTGAATGCCAACCCATTTTTTAAAATCTGCTGGCTTTTCCTCACACCACTGGTCTCACTGGTGAGTTTGAATGTTGCATAAATGCATAATGAATAACCCCACAGCCTTAGTCCTTATCATGCAGTATTCACCTAATTGTGACTTTGCACTGTATTAGTAACATTTGACTTTTTTATACCAATTTGAATTTCTATGCTGAAAAGACAACTTCTGAATATCTATTTTATATTATTTCTCAGGGCTCTTTTATATGTTCTTTA
>NW_024624785.1:0-3021 GCF_008729295.1 Plectropomus leopardus
AAAATATAAATAAATATTTTCAGAACTCACCAGGTAGTCTAGCCTCTTCATCGACCGTCCTCCATGCAGCTCCCTTTCTGTTTCTGTCTCTGTTCAGTAATGAGGTGAAACCCAAAATACTACAAAAGAAAAAAAGACAATTCAGCCACACTGTAACAAAAGATTTACTTTATTAAATCGATATGTACAGCACATTCCTGAATCAAAAAAAAAAGCAAGTCATTATCTCTTCATATTGAGAATGTTCTACTTATTACCAAAGGAAAAAAAAAACACATATACAACAGGTGTGCTTCAATTTCCAAAATGTTCTAAAACGTCCCCTTATTGCACCAGAGCCTTATAGACTAGAGTCCCGGGGTCGGCGTAAGGATATCTGCCTGCAGTCTGCCTGCGTGCCTCCACACATGAACAAAGTCGCTACAGCTGCTTCCATCAGCAGCCTCACCACAAACAGTAAGTGTTCCGATAGTTTAGAAAAGACCCCAAGACTGTCTATAAAAAGGGTACACATAAAATCCATAGCTTGTAAAGGAAATAAAGTGAGCCACCAGGCGCCCCATGTACAGAGGCTGTGTCCTCGCTGCAGCGGCCGCGGGTTCAGGTCTGGTTTCGGCTCTTTGCTGCATGTCATCCCCTCCCTCTCTCCCCCTTTCACACTACGTCCGTACTGTCAAATTAAGGCAATAAAAAGCCCTAAAAAATATCTTAAAAAAAAGAAAGAAAGAAAAGGAAAGTATGATCTTTAAAATGTTGAGATTTTACATTTGTGTGTGCTTGTGTAAGTAAGCCTACATGTGCACATAGGTGTACAATAAAGCCCGCAATTTGAAAATAGCCAAACACCTCCAAAAACTGCAGACCAGGACCTGGAGGCACGTTCCCAAAAGCATCGCAGAGACCGTGGATGTTGAATTTAGCAGAAACATTACAAACAGTTTCAATGCTCTTAGGCTGCATTTACACAGATACAAAAAATATTAATTTTCAACCCTCATTTGACTGTATTTGATCTCCGTACATCAGTGCTTACTTTTTTTTTTACTTTGCACTTAATCAAGACAACGAATTACATTGTAAAGGAAGCTCATGTATTACCAACTGCGTGGTTCTCTGACCCTGTCACACACCTCTGAAGGGTCATAAAATCTATGTCAACAAAAGTATCTTGACATTAAAAATTTTGACTAATGCAGAAACTATTTCAACATCTTCAAATGATCCAATAAAATCCTACCTGTAGGTTTGTATTTCAAATTAAACTGTAAGACGCACATAGAATCAATAACTTTGTTGGCTCCCATATTCAAAAGAAAAAAATGATCTAATCTTAGCAGTTTAAAAATACATTAGTGGAGGTAAGGAAATAGACAAATATAAAAAAATAAATCATTTTGCACCTGTGTAAAATCAGCCACAATCTGCTGGTATCCAATGAAAAAACAGATTGACTTTGTACCACGTTGCTTTTGGAATCTGGCAGTGAAAAGGTCCCAATAAAACTCAACATATATGACAGATTAGTTTGTATCCTGCACCACTAAAATTAGAAATGACATCCTCAAATTTTAAATTTATTAAAGAAATTAAACCAACAAATGAAAAAAAACTGTCAATTTGAATTACTTTAACCTGCTGGTGTTCTGCAGTGGTATCACATGGTGTTTACAGAAGTTATTTATTCCGATAATTTCTCATGTCATAATTCTGCACTGTGTGCAGGCCGTGTGTACTCAACTCTTTACTTTGGCCGTGTTGTTGACAAACCATAAAAAAAGGTATAAAAATGCAGCAAAGCGTTTAAAGTCTGAGGGAAATAAAAAGGCCGTCATACTTGATGGGAAATAATCGTTAAACAATGGGAACCATTAAAACATAGTCTTGGCCTGACCAACACCACTGATCCAAACCTGACAAACGGCTGCATTTCAGTACAAATACGCAGCATCATATTCAGTCAAACTAGTTTTCTAAAGACGCACGTGTAAATAATTTCGTGTGGTTACAAGTTTTCAGAGGGGCAAGCAGAAAGTAGTTGCAGCTGGATGCAAATCTGAAGCTAAATAAAGAGTACATGTCCCTGAGAACCAAGATCCATTGATTGAAGAGGACTATCTGCACTGTGTGACCAGGAGCGTGATAAATCTCAACATATCTGCACTGTGTGTTCTCAGTCCACGCTGCCATGGAGCCTCGTGAAAACTAAAACTAAGGCGATAGCAGCAGCTCAAGTCAGTCAAACTCTCCTGCCTCTCAACTGTAAACAACCAAAGCAACACTGTAAAAAGTTATGGACGGTGCTCAGACTGACACTAACAGAGGCTACAAGAATTAAAATAACATTGATTACTATTTCTATGGACTGTATTATTGCCCAGACTGAAAAAAAGAAGGTATATGTATGATCATGATTTTGCACTTAAGTTGTGAGCTCCTGTTCTTTGTGTTTTACTCTGAGCCAATCATTTGGTTTCTACGGAGAGTTGAGCTTCCGTATCGGTATTGAGGAAAACTACAGTTTATTACAACTTTGTTGCATTTTATGTCCTAAGCAATTGATTTGCAAATTTAAAAGTGTTACAAAACTAAAATGCAAGCTGTAATATAAAAAGTTTCCCTTTAAGTATGCTGAATAGAGCAATAATTCTGATTCAAATAAATGGGACCTCACTCAACTCTGCTAAGAGGAGGAATCAGTCCACAAAATCAACCTCAAAGAAGGAGGGAAAAAAAGTATTTCATGGCTGCATACCTGAATGACTGTTATTCTTCTAACCAGCAGACTGATTTCCTTTACACACCATTAACACACTGTAGAGCTCAGTATGGAAGCCCATTTCTGCCAATGTAATGGGAAAAAAATTCATTATATTAACTTTCTTGAAATAATTACTTAGTGACTCAAATAATAAGACACTAGGCCAAAGTCAAAATGTTGAGAATTTCTCATTCTGAGATATGTAGTCATTATTTTAATATACTCATCATTTTAGATAAATTATTATTACAATAGTAATAATA
>NW_024624786.1:0-2211 GCF_008729295.1 Plectropomus leopardus
CTCCTGCAGAGCTGGTGACTTCTGTGGCAGGAGGACATGTGACCTTGTGTGTCCGGGGTCACGCCCTCCTGCGGCCGCGCTCTGACAGACGCAGAAACAGATGCAGCCGCTGTTCGCCGTGACAGGTGATTACAGTTAGCTCCGGTGCCAAAGCAATTAAAGCCGACGGCTGACGGCGCCGTCCGGGGGGCTGTTATTGTTCCACGCCGGAGTACATGTTGTAGCACGTTTCCGCCTGCAGGCCGAGGCTTCTGAACACGGAGACTGTGAGTCAGGAAGCTGCTTCACCAAGACGACGGCGGCGGTGTGATGGCCGTAATGAGACGGCGGCTGAGGGAGAGATTCACCTCAGAATAATTAGCCTCCGTTACTGTTTTCTGATTTTTGTTTTGGATCCACAGAGAGTTTGACCGTCCAGTCTGACCAGTCTGACCAGTACAACCAGTCTGACCAGTACAACCAGTCTGACCAGTGTGACCAGTCAGACCAGTACAACCAGTCTGACCAGTACAACCAGTCTGACCAGTGTGAACAGTACAACCAGTCTGACCAGTGTGACCAGTGTGACCAGTCAGACCAGTGTGAGAAGATTTATAGAAAAAAAATTGACAAAATGTTTTAAAGGATAAAATAATAATAATATAATAATAACATCCCTTAAGATTTTGGTTAAATGTCACAACTACAACAAAGAATTTGAAGAAAACAAAAAATTGAAGTAAAAAAATGTTTAAAGGAGAAAAAAATGCCAAAATATTTTTAAAAATCCCCAAAAATTATGAAGCAAGAAATTCAACAAAATGTTTTCTTAATAAACTTGATGTCTTTCTTAAAAAGCGTGCCCCTCCAAAGACACAAATAAATCAATAAAATGAATTTGAGGCTGTAACAGTTTGAAATGTGGACTCATCAGACCACCTTGAGTCAGACCGCCTCAGACCACCTTGAGTCAGACCGCCTCAGACCAGTTAAAATGATGAATAAGCTTCGCCTGCACGTTTCTGGACCTGATCCTGAAGCTGAGAGCACCTGACGCTGCGTCGGCTCACATTTAAACCTGCAGGACGGCGTCTGGCGTGCAGCCCGCTGCAGATCGCTCCGCCAGCTGCTCCGCAGGTCACATGACGCCACGTGGCGCTCTCACCGCTCGTCTTTAATTATGATGCTGAGACTCACGTTGACCTCCGCTAACGACATTTAATCAGCAGAGATTTGACTTACGGACACTCCGATGGGTTCAGGCTCGACCGTCACGAAGAAGGAGCGGCGTCTAGAGCGTGACTGACCTGAGGCAGGCGGCTCGGCCCTCCATCACGCCGCCGCGAGCAGGAAACAGGAAACAGGATGGAGGGTCAAACCTGTGGAGAGAGACTGATCTGAGATCTGTGAGACAACAAAAAGACCCCAGTTTAAAGATCCGTCCCCTCTGAGTATCCGGGTCCTCGAAGAAATGGAGAACGCTTTATTTCATTTTGACTTTTAATTAACGGCATCCAAAAAAAAGCGCTGGGAGCGGCTTTTCTGCAGCGTCCTCAGTGGGTCCGAGCGAAGTCCTTTCACACGGCGTCTCCCAAAGAGAGAGACGGAGAAAACCGCGTTTAGTTTAGTTTCTCTGAGCTTTGAGATCCAAACAACCACGGCAGAGTCTCAGCAGGAGGCCAGGGGACAGTCGCAGCATTTTTAGGATTTTGGGACACTTCTAGGACTTTAGGAAAGTTCAGACGCTTCAATTTTAAGAAGTTTCTAGAATTTGGGGACATTTTTAGGTATTAAGGGTGTTTCTCTGACTTTAGGACTTTTCAAACATTTTAGGACACTTCCAGGACTTTCACAAGTTTTTGTGATTTTGGGATATTTCTCAGATTTCAGAAGAGTTCTAAGATTTTAGGACGTTTCCAAGATTTTAGGACATTGGGTGTTTCTTTGAGTTTTAGATTTTTTTTTAGGGTTTTTGAACATTTCTATTATTTTTGTAGTGTCTGGGATTTGATGACATTTTTAGGATTTCAGGGCGTTTCTCAGATTTTAGGACTTTTCAAAGTTGTAGTTAGATGTTATTTTCTATAATTTTAGGACATTTTGGGGATTTTTTGGCTGGTTTTGGACATTTTTAGGTTGTTAGAACATTTATAGGACTTGGAGAAGTTTCTGTGATTTGGGGATATTTTTCAGATTTCAGAACATTCAAGACTTTAGGACATTTCCAGGATG
>NW_024624787.1:0-1980 GCF_008729295.1 Plectropomus leopardus
TAATCATTTAAAAAAAGAAAAATTAAAATAAAAAAAAGGGGATAAGAGGGGTGATGGATGCAATCCATCCAAACTCTTTGTAAAATATTTTATATAAGAGATTTTGTAAAATCTCTCTTTTTTTAAATTTTAGAGACAGAATTAAAATTTCCACGTTACAAGTGTTTCGTTACATAATTCATGTTTCCATTTGAGTTACTATCAAACACAAATTTCCTTACTTTTTGTGCATAGTTACAAACACACACACACACATATGTACATACACACACACACACTCACACACACAAACATACATATATATTTATAAGTATATTGATTAATCCATTAATTGACTAATTAATTACGACTAACCCTAGCAGTAGCGTGATTTAACCCTGTGGGGGCGGTGTGGCGGCAGCACTGTTTGTGTATTTACAGCAGCAGAAGAAGAAGAATTTGACTGTTTGTGGGCGCGTGAGTTACCTGAGACGGTGTCCACAACCGGAGACGACCGACAGGTAGGGAGCCGCGCGCAGGGTCCGGTTACACCTGTAATACACCTGTAATAAGGGTTATTACCACTGAGTGACGTTGTAATAACCGTCCGATCAGTGCCGTGGTTAATTGTGGCGGAGCTAGCTTCGCTGTTAGCATCATCTCAGTGATTTTAGCTCGTTAGCTCGCTAGCATCAGGTAAGTGTTAGCTCAGCATCACTGTTACAGCCGCAGGTTGACAGAAATCATTAATTACTGTGTTTATTTCAGCTTAACTACAGGCGGCGGTGGTCATTATGAGCCTTTATAGCTCCGATGATGGTGTAATAAGAGTCGGGGGTATCTCTGTGATAATGATGCGGTTGTTACAGCGTCCTGAGGATGAGTGAGTTCAGGATCCACCACGACGTGAACGAGCTGCTCAGCCTGCTTCATGTGAGAGGAGGAGACGGAGCAGAGGGATACATCGACCTGCTGCAGAAACACAGGACTCCCTATGTCACCACCACGGTGTCTGCTCACAGTGCCAAGGTGGGAATGATGCTTCAGAGCAGCTTTCAGGGCGGGAAACAGTCCTGGGACATGGCAGTAATTAAACATAAAGTCCCGAAATTGATGAGGGTACATGCAGATCCTTAAAAAGTCTCAGCAGACATTGGATTCATTAACCCTTAGGGCAGGGGCAGGCAGCCTGTGCCTCTGGAGCCACATCCCCTCTGGAGCCCCTCTCCAGTGGCTCCTGTGTCTCTGACCAAAAATTATATGGAAGTAAATAACCGTTATCCTTTGAAGATCTGAATTCGGTTTTATGGTGTTTTAGGCCTAAAATTTCTGTTGCGTTCTCCATTTGCAAACATGTAGCCTGTACACAGATTAAGAAAATTAATTTCATTTCATCAACTAGAACGTGCATCATATTTCTGTGGCCTTGGTGCCTTTTCCACTAAATTTCAAAGGTGGTGGCTGGTCCTGAATCACAAAAGCTCTCAGAGGAAAATGAAGTGCATGGACAGATCTGTTTATTTTCACCACCAACGCTGCAAAGTTAATGTAACAAAAAATAATAAATAGTGCTAAAACATATTAATGAATGCTCATATAGACCCAGTAATAATATTGATAGAGTAATTTTGACTTAATGTGTTGTTTACTAATTTTTTGGGTGGGGGGGAGGCAAAAAGGCTTCTTTGGTTAACAAAGGTTGCTGACCTCTGCCTCAGGGACTGTTTGGCGCATTTGACATTTTTTCATTCTTCATTTTTAGTGATAATTTTGTCTGTGTTCATGCATATTGCATACATTTTGGCAAAATTGTGGGTTTGTTTAATCTTTGAATGTCCAGCTCAGCTCGTACAATAATTCTAAAATTAACTGAGAACAAAATTGTTAAGTGCAAAAAATGCTCCATTGAAACCCATTCAAACTGACATTTTTGATCCCACAGCCATCAGAGCAGAAAATCATGAGCTGCATTATTTCTGGGTGTCGTTCTGGGCTTTTGAC
>NW_024624788.1:0-3668 GCF_008729295.1 Plectropomus leopardus
GGGCTGACTTGGCTCGTTTACTGTATGAACGTCAGCCTTAACATTGGACCAAACTCTCAAACTCTGTATCAGAAAATAGGAACAAATGGTGTTATTTTCATATTAAATGACAAAATCCTGTTCCATTGACACAGTTCGGGTCGGATACAGGCCTAAGATGATGAAAAATTCTTTCCTTTCCTTTTAGTCTGGCGCTCCATTGACCCAGCGAGCTTGAGCAACGCATTTGAAAGCACTATCTATTTAGAGGTGGTTACATTTAATGTTTTGTGATGTAAATTTCTTTTCTTTTATTTTTTGTTAGCTTTGCTGATAGACAGCTCATTCCCAGTAAGAAACATCCTATCAGTTTCACCTTGAGGTGAACTGCTGAAATGATTCTAAGCTTGAAGGACATTGGACTAACATGAAGTCGTTTTTGAACCACCTGGAAAGGATAAGAAAAAGAGGTGCGTTTTCCTGCTGCAGGTAGCAATTTTAAAGAAATAGAACTGTAGGATAGATTGGTCAGTGGTGAATGATGTTTACACCATATCTCTAGCTTTTTTCTTGACATGTCTCAAAATCAGTCTGGGATATATTCGAGGTAAAACACTTAGCCAGACTTTGGGCACTCTATTTTGGTAATTTACTCTCTTTTTTATTGCTAACTGGGTTGAACCTTCACTGAACTTATTTTCAGCAGCACTATTTTAGTATCCATTATCTTGTAAATTAGACATTTTCACCCAAAAGACTGCACCAGACTGGATGTGTTGTGCTTTTTTGCATCATTTTTGGTAAACTGTGATATTTTAAAACCCTTAAGGTGGATGAACTTGCCTTACCCCGTATAAAAAGAAGCTTAAATTATGCATCATGACTTCTGTAATGGTTCCTTCGACAGTAACTGATGGAGGAGCAAGAGGAGCTATCTGCATTTACTCAGATATCTAAATTATGTAATAAAATTGATTTATCAAGGTCATGGACTATAAGTTGGAGAAATAAATAGAAGTTGTAACCACTTTGTTGCTGCCTCACTTAAACACACACACAGAATATCTCAGTCTCTTCCGTTTACTCAGTCACCACAGGATGACAGTAGGCCGGCTCTTAGGGACATGAAGGAATCACATTTATAGATTCATACAATAGTTCCATTATCCCACTTGGCTGCCTCTCAACCTAAGTCTATACACGCATTCCCACCACCCCCTGTAGCTGGAAGCTTCTCTATTGTTGCTGAGCCGTGCAAATAGGAAATGAGATTGCTAAATAAAGGCAAAGGTTAGGGATGGCAGGGGTCCAAGAAGACACAAAAATCGGATGCTTCTCCTGAAAGCAGAGTAACAGTTGAATTCGACAATAAGATGGCGAGCCTGTGGAATAAAAAGTGAACTATAATATTAAAAGTAGCACATTATAACCAAATATCAGTAATTCTTCAAATAACAAGAAAAAAGAGGGTATATAATGTGAGTTTTAAGTTAAAAAGCAGATCAGGATTTCAATAGAAATTGTTAGAATAGAGTGTTGAAGAATGAACTCTCAATTTTGTACACAACACTTCCAGACAATAAATCTTTTGTTTAGTGGTTCTTTTCAATTGTAACAAAGACAACATCAGTCTGCACGCTTTTGAGATTCTGTAAAAAAAAAAAAAAAAAAAGATCTTGTCAAGCCAAACTAAAAGTCTTTTGGAACTTGGTTCAGAAATTAATATTCAGGAATTTTACAGACACTTTTACAGTTCACAGAGATGTATTTGATAGTGGGTGGTGAGCTAAAACACAAAATAACAAACTACAAATTTATAATATACAGAAAGCTAGATCAGCAGTGACCATCAGTTTAACGTACTATATGTAACCTCAGTTAAATATGCAATCAATCTATTTTGTTGTCATCCTTTGTTTCTCCATCCACCAGTATAGCTTTAAAGTTTTGGAAATATAAAATAATTTCACACACAAACCGTAAACAAACAACAGAGAGACCCAAACTGTGACTACAGATTGCAGTGTTAATTCCCTCCCGTCCTCAGAAGGCCTTTTAACTCATTCCAGGTGATCCCAGAAAAATACATTTGTTGCCAACCAACCTACCCAGTTAAATTAACTTTAAATAATGAAACAACCATGTTGCACATATGCCCAAAACACCTGCTTGAGATTTTCACTTGCGGCTCAGCAAGATACCGAGCATGTAAACTAATCTATCATTTATCAACTTCCATAAAAGAAAAAAACCTACATACAGTACTTGTACACCAATTCAGGCTTGCACTCATGAGTGCAAATGAAATATTGATTAAAGTGTGTGTGTGTGTGTGTGTGTGTGTGTGTGTGTGTGTGTGAGATGCACAGATTATTAAATGAAGTACCTCTTATCAAGTTGTATTAGTTGCAGACGTTTGTTTAAAGATGGGTAATATTTAACTTTGTCAAGGTTATTAAAATGTGAACAGGCTCCACTTTGTACAACTCTTTTCAAGGTGATTTTTACATTTTTATGCTTTTGTCATCCCACAATGTGCATATGCTTGACTGGAGTCATACTCTACTTTGTGCCGTCTTAGCTATGCTTGTAACCGCACACTACTCCACCGTCTGTCGATTGATGGTTCTAAAATTTAAACAGTGTAGGTTTCATTTGAACATTGGAGGGACACACATAAAACAGGGGTTTTGGGGTCCTCTGCCAGAAAATTTTAAGCATCAACACTTGATTTTCCATATTCTAGTAATTTTTTTCTGCACCGCTTTGTGCCTTTTCCACATAAATTTTTGGTGCAAACATTTTCAAAAATCAAAATAAAAGTCCTCTGCTACTACCATGTTTTTATTTTTGAGGGTACAAATGTACATCTTCTAAATCTACACCTTTGTAAAAAGGGTGTGTTTTTACCACAGACTGTAAAAGAAATGTAAAAATAATATACATAGCTGTCATGACGTTATTGGTTTGTAGACTCCTGTTTTGAAACCTCAAGATCGTCATTTCAGCTGTCGCCATCTTGGTGTTCTTAAACCCTGGAGTGACCATATTCTGATGAGAGGCTGGAGCTGTGTAGGAGGGAGGGGGGAATCAGACTGAGAAGCCAAAAACAATTTGCCGACAGCCTGTCACTCAGAGGCCCAGCTTGTAATTTTGTGTAACTTCAAGCCTTGAGGAAAATTTAAATGGATAAGTCATATAAAACGTCACCCCCTGCACAGTTGTCATGAATATAGAAATTAGCTATGGACAGCAAAGCTGTTTTTTGTACCAGGCTGTAAACATGTTTCTCTGCTGGACATTTTAGCATGGCGGTCTATGGGGATTGATTAGTTTCTGGAGCCAGCCTCAAGTGGCCATTAGAAAAGCTGCACTTTTTGGCACTTCCATAGTGGCTTCCTTTTTCAGCACTTAGGGTTGTTGCTTGTTTTTTACCAAATAGGGTGATGTGCAAAGCCCCCAAACATGATCTTTAATCATTTTTTGTATAGAGAGCACTGCATAGCTCAGCTATTATTTATTACATACAGCATACCGTGTACAGACACTGGCCGTCTCATGTCAGCACTGAGGTGAGGGAGCTGAGTTTTTATGTTGTTGAAAGTTCAAGTTTTGACTTACAGCTTCAGATACATGCCAGCCAACATCTCTGTCTCCTGTTTCTCTCTCTCCACTTTCCTCTGCTTAGT
>NW_024624789.1:0-4175 GCF_008729295.1 Plectropomus leopardus
AATAGAGTGAAGTGATGGAGGGGAAGAGAGGAAGTAATGGGATGAAGCAAAGCAGACAGATTGTCAGGTACTTACGTTATAGTGTCGTATCAGTGTGAGCTGATATAGTAAAGGAAGCAGGAAAAGGAAGAAACGTGACGTCTGCTGGTGATGTTTGAAGTTCTTATTTCGATCTGAAGGCTTCGTGTCAGTGTGACGAAGGACAATCACACAAAGTCATAGGATGATGTCATCTGCATATTCTCGTATCCACACTTCGTCATCTCCCAGTACCAGAACAAGTCTGACTCAGCTTTTCCAATCTTTTGTGGGATCGTGATCAGCAAATGGGGGGCCAGAAGAAAATCACTAAAATTAGAACAAGATTAACCCTTCAGGCCCCGCTTTAGTATCACACACACTCGTACGCTCTGCACACAAAATGCTCTTTTAAAAATCAAGCTTTAAAAGATATTACACATTAGTTCAATTTTGTACTTTCATTGACTTAATTTTTAACCAACATTAATCCTAATAACAAATAGCAAATATTCATTCATTTTCAGAATTTTAACCTTTTAAATGCCATGTTTTTGTCATGATACCACTATGTTTTTAAAAAACACAAAAATTATTATTCTTATTATACTACATGCTAAGTACATTACTATTATTTTGATTATTATGATATGTCCATGATTAGCAGCAACATTGATTTTTATACATTATTAATTTTTGTACAGTGTCAAATACTCACACTCCAACCACTCTGCACACAAAGTGTACTTTTCCAAATCAGGCTATAAAAATGTTCTATTTTCATGGAGTTTAATTTTAACCAACATCATTCCTAATCATAAATATCAAATATGAATTAATTTTAACCCTTGAAATTCCAGGTTTTTGTCATGGTGCAACTATGTCTTTAGATGAAAAAAAAAACATTGAGTTCAACTCATACTGGCGATTAAATCTGATGGAATATCTGTGATTCTCCAGCTTTTACACATCATGTACTAAATAGCTGTTTAATTATTGGTATAGTTTAACAAGTATGTTTCACATAACAGTCTTATTTGAACTTCTTGCAAAAGTTCTGATTTCTTTATTAGGTGCAACCATAGCTGGCTCTGATGGTGGTTCAGTCTATTGGTTGGTTGGCTGGTCCAGAAGAATTTGGCAGCTACATATCTGGCCCTCGTAAGCTGAAATCTGTCATGAAAAATGCATCTATTGCGGATGTGGGCTTGTTTTTCAGATGTACTGTCTTAAATTTCTACATGAAGTTGATGGCTTTTCTTTCATTTGTCTTTACGTTGTCTTCACTGCTGTCACATGAAGTTTTGTCCTTTGCAACAAGAAGTCCACTGTGTCTTCGATAATCAGATTTCTGACATTTTGATGTTCTCCGTCCAGGCTGCAGGCTCTGAGGAAGGAGAAGTCACGGGACGCGGCGCGATCGCGGCGGGGAAAGGAGAACTTTGAGTTTTACGAGCTGGCGAAGATGCTGCCGCTGCCGGGCGCCATCACCAGCCAGCTGGACAAGGCCTCCATCATCCGGCTCACCATTAGCTACCTGAAGATGAGGGACTTCGCCAACCAGGGAGACCCGCCGTGGAACCTGCGCATGGAGGGACCGCCGCCCAACACCTCTGTCAAAGGTAGGACCAACACGGTCGGGGCTGCAGGACGGGGTTGTCTTTAAACTGTTTTATGAGGCTCTGTGTAGTTTCAGAAAAGAGTTTTTTAGTTTTGTGCATCAGAAAAACAACAGAAAGACTCCTTAAGGATCCAGGGAGCAATGATTCATTGGACAGTAAATCCCCTTTTGCATTTTTCAACCTCTGAACAAGAGTTTTCCCTCTTGGTGATATCATAGCCAAACAATGTCAAGTCCAACTGGACGTAAGTCTTCGAGAAGCTTTGATACTGGATGGTGCACAGGCTGGTAAAAGTATGCTTTGTCCTTTTCTTGTTGCTTCTTGGTTTGTTTTTGCCATATCTTGGCTTTTCCTCCATTATTTAAAGCAACAAGGTCACATTTGGGAAACTTCTGAGCTGAAGAAAAGTCCCAATGAAAACTGCCCACAGAACGAACTTTTCAAAATAGCAAAATGTTGCAGTTTGAAAGCCTCAGTGCTGAGCTTTATTGACCGTGTTTTTCAGTCCAAACAGACGTTAACCTCCGTTGCATCAGCTAAAACTCGTTCTCTCTCTCTCTGTGGTTTGTCAGTGCTCGTTGGCCTCATACAAACGTGGTTTAACTTTAAGCATTACAGCAGACGAATGTTTCAGTCAGTTCATCGGATGCTTTCCTCGACTCCTGGAGCAAAATTGAGCTCATGATATGTAGTTTGCAGCAGCTTTGCTCGGCTTGAATCTTGGGTGCCTGACTGAACACATTGACTAAATTTGACTGTTGGGAGGAACTCCATGTTTATGTGTTCAGAAATTACCAGGAACTTTGGTTGTTTGTTGTTATTATCCTCCAGTTTTTATCCTTCCTCTTGTCTCTGTGCATTCACGCAGACATAAACAGCATCAGGATTAGTCAAAATGTATCTGTGAATTATTTTAAGTGTGTGTGGACATACGTGTGCCTCAGTCTACTTTAACTTTTCCAAAGACTTTGATCGCACTGGCTCAAGAATTCAGTTCAGGTTCAGTCTCAAAATATTTTGTAATTGTAAGTGAAACTGTAATTTTGTCTCTGCAGCAAAAAGTTGAAAATGAAAGCTTCTCTACTTTATTTTATTTATTTATTTTGCTATCTTTCATCCATTATAGCTCCTAATATGAAGTCTCTAAAGGTTTGAGATATTATGTTTTTATGCATATGCACTGGCATTACAACGTGATATCTCAAGAGGGCCTGTTAGTTTTTTAAAATTTGGCACAAATGTCCACATCAAAGGTCAAGGTCTCTTTTTGACCTTGCACCCGTCTCATTCTCTTGAACATGATCTCTCAAGAACAACGTGAGAGAATTTATTCAAATTTGGCGCAAACGTCCATTTGGACTCGACGATAAACTGATTAGGTTTTGGTGGTCAGAGGTCAATATCACTGTGACCTTGCATTCATGTTATTCTCATGATGTCTAAAGAAGGCCTTGATGCAGTTTCTTCAAATTTGGGTTAGAGGTGAAGTGTTGAGTTGAAGTTGTTTGTATATATATTAAAATATCAGTACCACAGGCCCAGCAACTGGCTGATTCCTAATAGTCAAGTGTTTGTACGGGCACTGCACTTTTCCAGCAATAACTAAAGAAGTTAGGGCTTTAAATTATGTCTGCAAATGTTTTATTTTTGGATACGACAAAGCTTTTCATCAATGCTGACCCAGAATACCTCAGATTGACTTTTACTTTTCAGCTAAGAGTGCCTCTCATTGTAAACTAAACCTTAACAGCAGCTTTAGCCTTTTATTTAGCCTCCGCATAAACATGTCTTTATATCTTCAAACAAACCCTTTTATTCTAATAGATCCGAACAAACAAACAGAGGCATATCGGGCCGGAGGTGAGCAGCGCTGCGGTGATTGTCCAGCCCTTTAAACTGCTATCAAACAACATGGAAAAGCCGCACGCTCACACACACACACACACACACACACACACACACACACACACACACACAGACGGCTAGCTTCTGCGCTAAGTGATTTTCTGTGAAGGGAACATTAAGCTTTGATGAATTTCTGCCTGGAGTACCAGAGTATACACAGCACTTGTGAATCTAAGTGGAATTTGCCTTTGAAATGGGCCCTTTGTGCGACGCACTTAGAGGAGAAGAGGAGCGCTCGCTTTTAAAAGGGACGTTTGGGCTTGTAGGAATGACCCAAAGATGAAAGCAAATTGCCTGAAATTTCTGGTGCCGTGTGTGTGTGTGTGTGTTTAAGTGTGCGTGCGTGTGTGTCATTACGAACTCCAACCAGGATATTTACCCGTATGCAGAGCTGTAATCCGCACAAGAACAAGATTTGTGCTTCAGGATGTGCAAACGTGTGAATACAAGTAAATGTTTGTGTGTTTGAGACAGCGCAATCATGTGTATGTCTGTGTGTGTGTGTGTGTGTATGCGCACATTTCTACACATGTCTCTGAATGTGTGTGTGTGTTTGCATGTGTGTGCACATACCGTCACCACACAGCAGCAGATGGCATCATTGTTGTCAGCGCTTTGAAGAGGCACATG
>NW_024624790.1:0-1658 GCF_008729295.1 Plectropomus leopardus
TAGGATTTTCAGACATTTTAAAATGTTAGGACATATCTAGGCTTTTAGGAAATTTATAGGATATTAGGACATTTTAAGGTTTTCAGGATGTTTCTTGGATTTTAGGACTTTTCTAGAATTTTAGGACATTTCTGGGATTGTAGGAGGTTTCTAGGATTTAAGGACATTTTTGAGATTTAAGGTTATTTTAAAGACATTTCTACAATTTTAGGACATTTTTTAATTTTTGGACATTTCTAGGATTTCAAAACATTTCTCTGAATTTAGGGCATTTCTAGGATTTTTAGATGTTTCTAAGATTTAAGGACTTTTCTAGAATTTTAGCACATTTCTATTATTTTTTAAGATTTTTGGACGTTTCTAAGATTTTCAGGACATTTCTCTGATTTTAGGATTTTTCCTCGGATTTCAGGACATTTTTTCGGAGTTTAGGACATTGGGGGCTTGGCTTGGACATCTATCTTGCTGAGGCATCTGTCTCAGATGAACTGGACACCTTCTCTGCACACTTTGAGAAAAGCTCCCGGGCAGAGGACGTGACGGCCCAGGACCCCTGCAGACTTTGACATCCGGAGCAGGTGTGCAGATCTTTAAAAAGGATTAACCCACTCGAGGCACCTGGACCTGACGGCATCTCTGCCCAAAGCCTCAAGATACGTACAGATCAACTAACAGATGTCTTTACTGAGATTTTGAACATGTCACCGCTTCAGTCTGTAGTCCCCACATGTTCCAAGAAGACCACTGTTGTCCCTGTCCCCAAAAAAGACACCTCCTCCCTACCTGACTCACAACAACTTTTGTACAAATAAATGCTGAGATATTTCTCAGGACCCGTGAAAACAATTCAGGATCACTGAAAATAGTGGAATTCCTCCTGTGGGAACCATGAATATCATCCAGGAAAAGTAAAGTCAGAACTGATTTGAGTCTCTGCTACAAAGCCGTGCACGCACTCACAAATCAATCAAACGACAACAAGACTGGATCCTCTTATTTGAAGCGACCAGATTTTTTAATTTGGAGAGCAAACAAGCAAACAGAGAACTCAAGAACTCAAACAGACAGCAGAGGCACTAAAGCAAACTTTATACTGCAAAAACAAAGAAAAATACTGCCTGTTTGAAATGACGTTATAGCTTGCTTGCAGTGAAATTATGTGCATTGTATTTCTACATGTCAGTAATTCAGCAAGTACAATTAATCCATTAATACATTGTGCAGCATTTAGATGCAAAGAGGGGAGAATTATTCAGAAATGTCCCCAAAACTGTATTTATACTTAAAACAATTTAAAATTATGTCACAAAAAAATAAAACGAAATATATACATTTTCTTGTTTGTTTTTGTTATTTACTTCTTCTTTTTTTTTTGTTTTTTTTCAGGTGTTTTTTTTGTATCTTTTACTATTTTTTTTTTGCATATTTCTGGTCATTTCTTACGTTGCAAATCACCTTCTCCCCGTGTTTTTGAAAGAAATCATACCTATTTGCTCAGGCTTTAAAGGGTTAAGATGTTTTGCTTGTAGCAGAACTTGAAATATCTTAACCCTTTAAATACTTGGATTGACATCACTTATCTTGTGCTGTCTTCAGATGCTTTTGACAAGAATTTAAATCTTTGAATCCTGAGCAAATTTGGTGCAAATGTTTTGAGC
>NW_024624791.1:0-1660 GCF_008729295.1 Plectropomus leopardus
AAATACCTGTTAAAGGTATCTGGATGTAGCATAAAAAAACTGATGTCAGTCCAACTTTCAAAAGATTAGTGTTGTTCTGTACTTTTAATTTCTGGCTCATATTCTCTGTTAAACTGCCTTTGTTTTACCTTTTGCATGATTCCCTTCTCGTAGTAGTAGCGCAACGATCGGCTGAGCTTGTCGTAATTCATCGCCGGTCGATTCTTCTGTATCCCCCACCGACGTGCCACCTTGGTACCACACACACACACACACACACACACACAGACAACACAAAGACGAGTCGGTAAACACAAGCAGAGAAGCAGGAAGCCAAAATGCAGACGCATCAAACACAAACATGCGTGGCCTGATTTCCTGACAACGGCTGCGGCGGCTGAAATGTTAAACAAACTTATTAATCCATATTTTCCTAATAACAGTAATTAGAGTGCGTCCAGCCTGAGCAGACCTGACCAGGGATGTGTTCATTAGGAGCTTGTCACACACCCAGCGGAGGAGGCAGCAGATGTTACAGCACCTGTCTACCAGACCACCCACCACCCGGCCGCGCGGTCCAAACCCACAGCGCTCTCCTCCGCAGATTTCCCTCTCCTCACTCTCTCCGTTTGTTCATCTGACTGTTTTTCTACAACATGTTCCCCTAAAAATAATCAGTGCTGCCTTTTCTCATTGTGAAAAGGCAGAAGCAGCTAGCTAACGTTCATCCGCGGCGTCCCAAATCGAGTGCGTTTGGTCACCTGATGGCATGAATGAACCCTCCTGTTAACTGCAGCTGGCCCGTGTCTCTACACGCCGTCGGGCTGCGTGGACCGCTGCCAGGTACCCCTCTATCTCCTCCGCTCTACACCCCCCAACCCCCCGCCTCCAACCCTCCATCCTCCCGACAGTGACTGAGCCCCACTGTGTGTGATGTGGGCGCACACAGACGCAGCTTCTGTTTCCATTTCAAAGGACCCAACCGTCAACATGGGTTATATTTTTAGGATTACGTCCTGTGAAATATTCAGCAGGCGCTGGCCTTTAGGGTCAGCAGGGGCGATGTGGTTCAGTTCGAGAAAAATAAAAAAACACTATTAAGGCAGATCCAGGCCTGACTTTACCACTTAAAGAGTACATCATTCATTCCACTTCAAATGTTGACCTCTGACATAATCTAATTCTGATGCAACCTGTTTTTCTTTTTGCTCACATGCTGGCAAATTTCGCCGTGACATACTGAAAATCCACATGAATTTAACACACTGGACTATTATTTTCATTATCAGTTATTCTGCTCATTTTTTAACATTTAACTGACTAATATTTTAGTTTATAAAATGTCAGAAAAATGGCCATCATGACATCTCAGATGTCAAGATGACACCTTCAAATTGTTTTTTTTAATCAGACCAGCAGCTGAAAACCTAAAATGATTCTTTTAATAATTACAAAATTGAAATTGCGAATATAAAATACGGCTATAGAAACCCGTCAATTTCGACAAAACTTATTGCAAAAAAGTTTTTACACCCGTGTGAGGTGGTATTTCAGGTGAAAAAGCGGTATTTCGCAAAACTGCAATGGAAACCCTTTTTTTTGGCTTTTCTAGGTCACATGATGCCATGGCTATGTGCTTGTCAGTAGGACCTGGCTCCCTCATGATGCAGCAGGAGCTACA
>NW_024624792.1:0-4707 GCF_008729295.1 Plectropomus leopardus
TAGTTTACTGACGATGTTTTTAATCTTTGAAAACCGTCCAGCTGATCCGAAAAACTGCTTTGATTAGACAGATAGAAATGAGTTTCTGATTGAAACTACAACAAAACTGTTTACACACAAATGCATCAACATTAATGGTAACACAGTGAAAGGGGCTACTATCTTTGATACTTTGATTATATTTTGCAGATGATACTTGTGTACTTTTACTTTATCAACATTTGAATGCAATTTTTTATAGTTTGCACTGATACTTTTACTCAGGTGAACTATCTGAACATTTCTGCTGCCACTGTTATATGTAGCATTGAATCAGGACTCAAGGATTTCATGGGTCCTTAAAGATGTTTAGGGGTTTCTTAAGGAAAGTTCTTGTTCCAGGAGTTCGAGGGTTTTTTCCAGGTGTGTTTGAGGTTCCAGGAGGTTTGAACTAAGTAATGACGGAGGCCAGTTATGTTTTTTGTCTTGACATGAACTATAAACATATGAGGTCAGGTTTCAAACAGTGACAGAGATATATTTGTATTTGTTTTATATTTATCAGCTGCAACATCATCACGTCACAACGGCTGATACATCACACGAACACCAGAAAACTGACACGTTCTCCACATCACCTGGATAAAACATGAAGACGTTTAAAGGTACACAGACACGCGGAGAACATGCACAGACGGAGAGGACCGGGGACATCTGTGGGACATCTGTGGGACATCTGTGGGACATCTGTGGGACAGCTGTGGGACAGCGGTAATAACCACTGAGCCACCGTGCTGCCAGACTTACCTGGATCCAGCTCGAGACCTTCTTGATGTCCAACAATGGTTCGCCCATTCATAAAGTCTTGGAGCTATGGGAGGAAACCAGATCACCTGGAGAAAAGCCACATGGACACAAAACCCCCACCTTACCTGAAGTCACACCTAAGACCTCCTTGACCTGAACCCTGACTCACCTGCCTAAACACAAACTTCAAGCAAGCAACTTCTGTACGCGTGAAGAACCTCTCGAAACTACGCCACAGTGAGTACTTCTTACAGTTTGTCCTGCCTTTATGCTCACGGCCTTTGGCCCCATCTCTACTGGTTTGAGGGGCCTCCTGAGCAGGATTTCCCACCACATCCTCTGGTACAGTCATCAAAGTTGTAATGTCACCACGCTCTGGGTCACACCTAACATTACTGAGATCTACCGTGTCCTCGGACTCGCAGCTAACATTACGAGGTACAAAGTCACTTTATTGTCTTTTTTCTTACTACATTTAAGAAGAAATGGAATTTTAAGGCGATCCTAAATCCTGCTACATCTTTAGGCGTTGAAGGAGGAGCTGAGGAGTCTCTGCGGAAAGAAGCTGCTCTGTAGTCTGGTGTTTCTGCAGTGGATACTTCTGTGTCCTTTCCCAGAATGCAGCAGGGTGAACAGACTGTGTCTGGGGTGGCTGCTGTCTTTCAGTGTCCTTTGAGCTCTGCAGACACCTCACTTCACCGAGGACCCTGATGCTCTGTGGATGGGAACCAGTGATGCTCTGTGTAAAGGGAACCAGTGATGCTCTGTGTAAAGGGAACCAGCGATGCTCTGTGTAAAGGGAACCAGTGATGCTCTGTGTAAAGGGAACCAGTGATGCTCTGGGCAGTTTGAGTCACCCGCTGTAGAGCTTCCTGTCCTGGGCCGTGCACGAACCACGCCAGTTCCTGATGTTTCCAGTCAGTATACTTTCCGTTGCTTCTCTGTAGAAATTAACCAGGATTTTAATCTGGAATTGAACCTTTCCTAAGTTTCTGTTACCTAAGATTTATTTCTGCAGTTTTTTATTTTTCGCATTTCTTTTTTTTAGATCAGTTGCCGATTTCCCCCCTTTTTTTCACCATTTTTCTAACCCTTCGCACCTGTCCGACAGGTGTATCATCAGACATAATATTCCAAGATGATTTAGGAGTTTTAATATCATCCACAAACTGAAATCAGAAATGAAATGAAAACGTCTGCAGAGTTTAAAACAAAAACTTTATTTACAGTCTTTTCATGTCATTATTTCACAATATTATTATACGACGACGATCATACAGCTGCTGTGATGTCAAGTTGACCCCGTGACCTCAGTCAGGGTCTCCAGCAGTTGGAAGTAGTTGTACTTGATGTCGTACTCCATGTCGTACCAGAAGTTCACTGCAGCGTACACAGAAAAAATACTGACGCTGAAACATCCCACTCAATTATGGCAGTGATACTCAACCTACAGCCCGCGGGCCAAATCTGGCCTCTGATAGGGTGCTGGGTGGTCCCCCAACCAATTCCAGAAATGTCCTAAAATCCTAGAAACACGTATGAGGCTGCCGCCTGATATTGTACAGGTCTGATATTGCCTTCAGGCGCATCAGTGTTTATTCCTATGTGGTGCCTTCAGGCGCATCAGTGTTTATTCCTATGTGGTGCCTTCAGGCGCATCAGTGTTTATTCCTGCGTGGTGCGTTCAGGTGCGGTATATTTACCTGCGATGCAGCCGTGCGACTGTCTGACGTGGTGGAACCACAGGGACGGCAGGTACAGCATCTCTCCCGCCTTCACGCTGCAGTGGAGCGGCTGAGCTCTGCGGTACTGCGGGTACTGCTCCAGGTCCGGGTCCAGAGGGTCCAGAGGGATCCAGGGGACCTGGGGGGTGGGTGGGTGGGGGTCAAGGAGTTAGGGAGTCAGGGCAAACTGTAGTGATTGAAATGAACAGACAGACACCTGAACGCACCTTCTCAGAGTCGCTCAGATCGACGACCTCGAACTCGCCGCCGTCCTTCTGATGGTAAACGGCCGGCTGGTAAACACCTGACAGAGACGGTTACCATGGTTACTGTAGAAGATGCTCTGTGGTTGTGAATGGATGGTGGTTGCTATGGTTACCGTAGGGGATGAAGGGTCGATCTGTGGGCGGCAGCAGGATGAAGTTTTTCTCTCCAGAAATGACACAGTAGAGATTCTCATAGTGATCTTTGTGCACTGAGACACAGCAAACACATTCATATTTATAGTTAGTTATATTTATATTCATATTCACATTTACATTTACATTTATATCCATATTTACATCTAACACACTATCTGACGTGAGTTGTGTTTAGGTCTTACTTGACGTGACAGCGTTTGCTTCTCCGAGCCAAAAATTCACCGCATCTGGCAGCTTTCCTGAAAGAATGAAAACAACAGAGTGCAAATGTGTTAACGGTCATGAAGAGAAAAGTTTCAGCTCGTCAGATTTTCATAATCCGAGACATTGATTCTCTCATGATGAAGCACAAGTTCAGTCATTCTGAAAGCATCAGCTGTGTAAAATTATAACTCCCTGTGATTGTTAATTGTTGTACAGAAGTAAAAAAAAATACTTAAAACAAAAGAGGCACAAGAACATGAAACACGCGAGGACTGTTTGGTGCAAAATACATTTTTTCAGCACTGGGGAAGGACTTTTTATTCTGGCTTTACGGGGCCAGAATTTATTTTACAGCATTTTTTTAAAGACACACGCCTCCAAATGCAGAAGGCCCGATACTTTAAAATGTTCTGGGATTTTGACATTTTTAGCATTTTGTTTTTTCGTTTAAATTTTTGGCTATTTTTTATCTGTCTCAGAAAGTTTTGGGCAATTTTGGGTTTCTTGTTTTTCTTCAGTGTTCTTGGAAATGTGTTTTTCTGTAAAACTTTCACCAAATCTGATCTTAAAATAGTGATATCTCATAAAAACAGAAAACAAAAAACCCCTCAAGCCAACCACCTGCTCTGACAAATAAAGAACAGTCCCTTAAATGAAAAAGGCTTCCGTAAAAACATTAAAACAGGACAGTGTCGGCGGGAGTCGGGGTTGTTGTTGTAGTTCTCCTCCGGGCCGCCGGCGGCAGCACTGAGCGACAGCTTACATCAAGCGCCATCTTGGATTCTAGCGGCGGGCTCTCAGGAGAGCTAACTTCGCGCGCTCTGCACCTGAATAAGTCTAATTTCTGGACTTTTTATCGACCGGCGCTCCACCTGAACTCACCTGAACGGTCACCGAGGGGGTCAGAGTGTGTTTCCGCCGGTTTGTTTGGCGGCTATTCGCCGAGAGAAGAAGACAGTGACGGTTAAACGTTAAAACACCGCGCGGGTAAACGGGAGCTAACATGGAGCACCGCTGCAGCCACTGTGACAGTCCCATCCAGAGACAGGCCAAAGGCTACAAGAGGAAGTCCCTGCTGACCCTCATCGACCTCAAGAGCGCGCACAAACTTTTCCCGGGTCTCAACCCGCGCGAGGCCTTCTTATGCTTTACGTGCGTCCGTCGTGTTTATCAGAAGACGAAGAAGAGCGGGAAGCGGCGGGTGTATGTGGACCCCCAGACCCCGGCCCGACCCGCTCAGACCCCGGCCCGGCCCGCTCAGACCCCGGCCCGGCCCTCTGCCGCCGGCCCCGGAGAGCCGCCGCCTCCGAAGAAGCTCAAGAAAAGACTCAAAACTCCGCTCAACGAGCACGACTACGCGATCCGGGACCCGGAGCACCCGGGGCCCCGGCCAGAGGCCCCGCCGGCCCGAAGAGTCCGGCGCGGGCCCATCGCTCAGGTGTGCGGGTACCTGCGGAGGAAGAAGTTCAGCTCCGCCCTGAACCTGCTGCTGCAGGTGACCGGCTTCAAGGAGGCTCTGATCCACCTCAACCGGAAGATCATCAGTTCCGAGGTCAGAGACCTGTACTCAC
>NW_024624793.1:0-3184 GCF_008729295.1 Plectropomus leopardus
AAGCACCGACTGAAGCTCTGCTTTGTGAGCCAGACTGACACAGAGAAACTAATCCCGTCAGTTCGTCTGGTCTCAGGTCAGTTTTTAGGTCAGTTTCATAATGAGGCTGTATGACATAACGTGAACACGGTGAGGTGGATTACCGTCAGACTCTGCCGGGTCGCTGCAGGACAGAACACATGTCGGGCTGAGCGGAGCCAGCAGCTGCAGCGCGCCGCTTCAGTCCAGATGTGTGCTCATCGTCTGATCCAGGACCTGTTGGGTCTGATCCAGGACCTGTTTGGTCTGATCCAGGACCTGTTGGGTCTGATCCAGGACCTGTTGGGTCTGATCCAGGACCTGTTGATTCTCAGTCCCGCTGACATGTTAGAAATCATCATTAATAATCATAATAATCATTACTTCATCTAATCTCAGTTACATATCGAATAAATACCATAAATTAATATTTCCCTATAAGTTGTTTAAATAAGAGAGTTTTGTATCTGAGTAACATTATAACAAATATACATACTTATACATATATAGTAGTTAGTTTATCTACTGTAGTAGATGCCTAGAGTTCATACAACATACACGTGCACCTAGAAAAGTGTTTATACTTGCAAAAGTGGCATTAAAATTAGCAAGAAATTAGTTTTCTTAAATAAATAAATTAGCTGGAAATTGTAGAAAAATAAAATAAAAAGAGTAAAATTATGAATTGGCCTGGAAAAAGTGTTTACATTTCTAATATGTTTTAACATAATTTTAAATATGTAATTATGATCATTTTTTCCTAGTTTTTCTCTATTTTCCTCACATTTTTTCCCTTACATTTTAAAAATAATTTTCTAAATCCACTAATTATTTGCAGTTTGTGAAATATCACTTGCTGACTTGCTTATTGCCTTGAGCAAATTAGTTTGATTTCTCTCCAAAACATGAAGAAAAGGCGACATGCAACAAGCAATAGAAAAAAAGAAAAAGCAAACAAGAAAATGACCTAAGCAGTGTTGAAAATGTTAAAATATATACAAATATGCATTTATTACATTTTTTTTCATAATTTCAAATATCTAATTATTATAAATATAGTTTTCTGGGCATTTTTCTGTATTTTGGGGGGATGATTTTCTGACAATCCTCTCCTCTTCTTTAAAATGTGGAAGTCATTTTCTTGTCACCCCGTCATAATTCATTACCAATTTTCTTGCAATTTGTGCTACATTTCTTGCCAAGTTGGTCGTTTTCAAAAGAAATCAAACCAATTTGCTCAAGTTTGAAAAGGTAAAAGGTTTTGTGGCGTCTGAACGCAACATGAGATAACTGATGCTGATCCAGGTTTCAAAGGGTTAATGTCATTTAATAGATTCAGAAATACTTGATTGATCTTTGGGTGAAATTGTGGTTGGTTACAGTCGCTCTGATGCCAGCAGAGAGAATTATAGCAAGTAGAAATAAATACCAGCACAAGTATAAAAAAATATAAAAAAGTATAACAACACTAATACAGTTTCCCTCTAAAAACAAACTTCCATATCCATAGAGTCCATATAAAGTTGAATATAATATAGTTTCTTTCTTGCTGTTAAATAAATGTTCAGTTTAGAGGCATCAACCTTTTACTTTTTAAATTTGGTAAAAATGACTTTTTCCTTGAACCGGTTATCTTCAGCAGCAGACAGCATCAACCGTCTCAGTCTGTAATCCAGGAGAGAACTTCCAATCAGTTTTTCTGAGTTTGGTGTCAAAGCTCGATACAGTTCAGCTCGGCTTTAATCCAAACTTCAGGTTACGGAGGTGAAACGTGTTTCCACCTCCTGATAAGAAGATGTTCACAGAGCGGAGCAGTGAAAGGTTTAAAAACTCACAAAGATTACCCTCAACCCCCAAAAATGAGTCACGAATGAATATTAAAGGTGTTGGGAATAAGAAAAAAGAATTAGAAATCATATTTTGTTACATTCTAATAATAATGATGATAATAAACTTTATTTGTGTAGCATCTTTCGTAAAAGAAATGCAGCCCAACGTGCTTTACAAGAAATCAATTACATGCACAGGATGCTTCACAAAAACAGACACAGAAGACATAAAGACACAATAAAACCTGCACGTCAAAAAATAAATATAAAAATAAAAAATAAAAATAAAATAAGATCAGAATAGAAAGCATAGAATACATCTTCAAATGGATAAAACCTACTTGATAATACCAGTAAAAACAAGATAAAATAAGGATAAAAAATGAATGCACAGGATACATAACAAAAGGTAGAAAATGAAATAAATAAAATGAAACTTATTGACATTATTAATAAAAATAAGACTAAGAATAGAGTGTATGAAATGCACACAAATTTAGTTTTCTATATTTAGAGGGCTTATATTTCCACTAACTCAGTATGTTTCCATGCAGTTTAGAGGAGTTAAAGCTCGATTTAATGTGTCTCCTGTCCTTGTCCCAGTAAACAAGCAGCGGGGGAGAATCCATTTACTGATGAGGTCTGTCCGAGTCCTCCACGGCAGCTGGAGATCTGCCCCCTTTCAGCATGTTGCTATAAATTAAAACACATTATTTACAATAACTTCGGGGTAGAAAACGGCTGCGTCACGTGCACAGAATCAAACGGGGCTGAACCCAAAAAAAATCAGTTAAAGCGTTTGCTATATTTAGAAGATTTTCTGCACTTGTCGTTCTATAAAAAACACCAAACTGAGTCATTTTACTCCACGAAACGGCAGAGCTGCTGCTCTACTGCTGCCTCCATCAGCTGCTGTGGAAGGTGGCAACAATTGTTGCACATGCAGTTTTTGATTTGCTGAATGCACTCAGTCAGAGCGTTTATTGGACCATTGTCCCCTGGTGATGTGGTCATTTAAATTTGTGTGTCGTCTGCAAAATGATGTTAACATGTTTTGTTGTTTTCTATGATCTGGCCAGTGGATGCATGTCGATGTTAAAGAGGCCCCAGTATGGAGCCCTGTGGAACTCCACATGTTATTTTTGTCTGCTCAGATGTTTGATTTTCAAGCGGCCACCTTCGGGGCTAAAAAATAGGGTTTTCACAAGAGGGGTTTACCCTCAAATTGTGCAAATATAAAATATGCCTAATAAAAACATGTTACTTTTGAAAAAAACTCCCATTTATCCTATAATCACTAGATTTATAATGATCAAAATGACATATTTAAAATTATG
>NW_024624794.1:0-3095 GCF_008729295.1 Plectropomus leopardus
CTCCACAAAGTCTGGCTGTAAGGGTCTGAAAATTTCACCCACTTAATCCGGATTCAATGAACACTGAACATTTTCGGTAACATAAATATAATATCCTATATCTTATGTGTAAAATATATTTCAGTTCTTTTCTATGACAACAAACATTACATTTTAATAAAATGGTCAGTCTTTGAAATCAATACAGTCTGTTATTATATGAGACAAAACTGACTGGTTGATTTATAGTGATCTGTTCTTCTAGCCAAATGTATACAGGACGTGCACCTAACCTTACACAGTACAATTAATTAGGCAGGTTCATGGATTCACTTCCATTTTTTTTCTTTTTTTTTGTGCAGTTCCTCTCTTTGCATCTCACTCTTCTCACCTGCCAACACTGACAGCCAGAGTGCATCAGGTTTATTTGCCATCACTAATCAATCATTTCGATCAGGGGCTTTTCTCTGCCGCTGTGTGCAGAGACAGCTCAGCGAGAGGGAGAGCGTTTCACATGGGGCAGAGTCCTTTCCTGTCACCTTGTTTTCACATTTGAAAGAGCCGGAAAGCCTTTCAGAGTCGATGCATGAGTGCACAAACACCACAACTTAAATCTGATTCACAAACTACACAAATAAAACGGCATTTAAAATGATTTGTAATTAAAATTCAACTGCTACACTAAAAGATTTACAGTAGTCATGCGGGGTTTTAAGAGATTCGCACCAGACACGTTTCATAATCTGCTTTGAATAATAATTCATGTCTGACATGTTTTTTTAACAAAAAAGTTTAATTCCCTCGTTTAAAAACTCTTATAATAACATCTACTCCTTCAGCCTCACTGAAAAATCCAGAATCTATGAATATGACAATATTTTATGTTTCAACTGTAAAACTGCTGGAGAGTTCATGCGTAGTGTACGAGCACTGAAGTTTGCATGTCTCACTTGTATAAGTTGCAGACTGGATCGGCCTCCCAAAACTCCACAAACATCTGGCTTTTTTATTTAATGGGAACAGTAACAGTCAACATTCACACCCTGGACACATTTATTTATCAGCTCTGGCTCTGATCGGCTTCGATCGGCAGTGATGGAAACACAACACTTGCTGGACACACTAACTTCGGCCCCCTACAGACGCAATGCGATGACGCGCTGCCACAAAATACCATCTGTCACCATCCAAGCAGCGCTCGAACATTGTTCAAAATGTAATCAGTGTCGTGTTTGAGAAAGACTGAATCAGTAGCAGGTATAAAAAAAATTAACCAGTGTTACATTTTCACTGTCCTGCATGCTGCTTTCTGCCCGTAACTACCCTATTTTAGAGTGTCCCTGACGTTGATCATGACAAAATAACAAAAAAAGCCCAACAAAAAACAAAAAGTCATACTTATCTGCTCCAGAGCCATGTACACGACAGTGAAAAAGGAGTCTGTTGTCTGTTTTGAAGGTTTTCCAGCATTTAAATGCATATGCACACACGCTAGTTTTGGTGGAAAAAGAGTGTTAGATTTAAAGGGAAAACTATTTTTTTCAGTCTGGACCCTGTTTATTTGTTTATTATAAGTGTCTGTCTTTTCTTCCTTTTACTGATCTCTTTTTTATCTTCCTGCAACAAGTACATTGGTGCAACTTCAGAACGAGACCTCTCTTTAAGCGAGACTCGGGTAGACACAATAATAAACAGACTGAATTAGCAACAAGTAAAGAAAAGCATTTTATTTTGTTGCCAAACACTAATGATAAAATCTGAGCCTGTCAGTGGCAAAAACAAGCTCTCCCAGTGGACGTAAATTGATGGTGTGCTGTTGACCAAAAGATTACATTGCAGTTTGCCAACTTCAGCGCTCTTGTTCAATATTGGACCAATTTCAAAAACTGTTGTCTCCATTAGTCACTTAGACACAAAAGTATGGGAAAATAGGGTTGAAAAATACTTAAGTTTTCCTTTAAGAGGAGCACAGAGAAACTCCCCCTCTGTGCACTGTCTCACTCTTCACTCTGCATGTTCATCATTCTGCACCATGAAGCTGAAACAGCACATCTAACAAACAGGAAGGAAAAAGACATTTTAGATCGGAGGAAGACTTAAATAATTTGTTATTTTAAATCTTCACCTCAGTGTCCTTGTTTCTTTTTCCCCTGAATTACCAGACCAGGTGTTGATTTGAGCTTTCTTTGACTACCTGACTGGACTTCAGACAGCCACAAAAAGCTGTCAGATTACTAAAGTGAAATGTCTGAGTGAGAGTGTTTTAGCTGTGACGACTTGGACGTGATCAGAGAACATTCTGGACTTGCTGTTTGACAGTAATGACTCACTGCCGACTGTGAAAACACTCTCCTCATTTATTTCATCTCTCCCTCCAACTTCTCCTCTCCTAACATTTTATCTGCTTTTTCACCATCTTTTTCACTCTAGTTATGGCCAGCCCGCAGCGTTTCCTGGGTAACAGTCTGTTGCAGTGGAACAACATGGCGTCGGTGGCGGCCTCCGTGCCCTGGCACGTAGAGCTCATGTTCCGCACACGTCAGGCCAGCGCCACTCTGCTGCACATCTCCTCCGGCCAGCAGCACAACCTCACACTGCAGGTAACATAGAGTTACACCTTTTCTCACTACACGTGGACACACACGAACACACCTCCTGGTGATGTGCTGGTCTCCTTCATACATTATTTCTCTCCACAGACAGTTTGACCAAAATGCTGCAATGCACAGCAATGTCAGTTTATCCTCGAGGAGAAACTTTAACTGGAAGAAAAGAAACATTTTGAAGGATTCCTAGGTTGTTTCTTCTTAATGCTCACTTAATCGTTCATATCAGAAATGTTGACGCCTTACAAGCCAGCTCGCAGACTAAGATCCTCGGGTGGGGCCCTTCTAAAATCTAAAGGTGACTGTGCCTTCGCCATCAGGGCCCCTCGGCTTTGGAACGACCTGCCTGAGGAGATATGGCTCCACAGAATCAGTGACTTCTTTTAAATCAATTAATTTTTATGGACTTGCTTTTGTGTGATGTCTCTTTTTAATTTATCTTTTAATTTATCTTTTACATTTTTCTTTGAACTTATTTATTCTGTCTTGATCCTTCCTATTATTATTATT
>NW_024624795.1:0-2024 GCF_008729295.1 Plectropomus leopardus
ATTCTCTTTTTTCTACCAGGAAAAAGTCTCGACAAACTTTTTAAAGAAGTAATCAAAAATGCCTCGAAAGCAACAAAGTGTTTGCCAAATATGACGTTAACAAGACTGAGATGGATGCAAGGTCACAGTGACCTTTGACCTTTGACCACCAAATTCTAATCATTTCAACCTCGAGTCCGAGTGAAAGTTTGTGACTGACGGTTTTAACTAAAGAGTTCGATATGCAACCAAATAAGAGTTCTTTGCTGTTTGGAGGTCAGAGAAACAAAAGGAGGCTTCAGCACCACAGAAAGGCATGATGGGAGGAGCAGGCGCTCCGCCCCTTTTTACAGTCGTTTTAGGGGAAAAAAGAGCCGTATGTTGTTACAACGGTCGTATTTGGTGGCGAAAAGGTCATCGGGGACAGGATGTTTATGGTAGAGTTGGGAGCGGAGAAAGGGACGGAGGTCATGGTTCCACGTAGAGAGATGGAGGACGTGGAGGTTGATACGATTCTGCAGAAAGACGCGGGAGCGGCGGGGCTGTAAATGGTCATGGTGGGGGTGGTGCTGGGTTCAGGTGCAGCAGTAACGGGGCTGTATGTGGTCATGGTGCGGGTGGTGCTGGGTTCAGGTGCAGCAGTAACGGGGCTGTACGTGGTCACGGTGCGGGTGGTGCCGGGTTCAGGTGCAGCAGTAACGGGGCTGTACGTGGTCACGGTGCGGATGGTGCCGGGTTCAGGTGCAGCAGTAACGGGGCTGTACGTGGTCACGGTGCGGGTGGTGCCGGGTTCAGGTGCAGGGATTCTGCGTCTAGCGTGACTTTTTTTACGTCCTTTAACAGTTTCATAGACTTTGTGCAGCACGTCGCCCTGCTCGATGAGCAGAGCGCCCGACAGCACCTGGAAGGTGTCGGTGAGACTTTTGTCCACCGCGTAGAACTTCTCCTCGTGGCTGCCGGACTTCATGAAGTTCATGAAAGCGTTCGTCTGCAAGTATTTCTTCATCAGCGCCTTGGCGGCGTACAAGGTGTCGCAGAGCTCCCTCAGGGCGTTCTCCACGGTGGCGGAGATCCGTCTCGGCCCTCTTTTTTTGACGGCGAGGACCAGCTCCTCCAGAGCTTTGACTCTCTGGGCGACCTGCTGGCAGCGCTTCTCGTTGGCCTTCACGTTCTGAGCCATCGTGTAGATTTTACAACATAGTTTCAAGGTAAAATCCACCAGGGCCAAGAGGTTTGCTGCTTCACCCACCGCCGCCATGATCTGTGGACACGCGGAGGCGGTTAGTGTGGACTGACGTCACAGATAAATGAAATTTAAGGAAAACTTCAAAAACATGAGGAGAGAACAAGCAACTGAACAAAACATGGCCCAAAAAAAAGCAAAAAATCAGTAGGAACGTTACAAGAAAACGACCTGAAAATAAGCTAAAAAAAAAAAAACCTAAAAAGTGCTGAAAAATGTTTAGATTTTATATATTTTATTATACTTTTTTCCTGTGAAATATTTAAAAAATGAAATTTTAAATATAATCTTCAGAACATTTCCCCTATTTGTTTTTTTAAATCAAATTGGATAGCTTTCTAATACACCTTTTTTTTTGGGCAACTTTTACTAATTTCTGCATATTTCTAAACTTGTAAAATCTTAATCTGAAATAAATCAGTGACCAAAGCTGTGAAAGAAATGTAGTGGAGTAAAAAGATGATGTGACGTGAAGTATGGTCCTCACATATTTACTTAAGTACATTACATAAGTAATGTACTTACATTACATTCAACCAGTACTCACAACTTATCAGTAACTTTAAAAAATACAAACTTTTCTTAATTTTCTTTGTCTTTGTACATTCATTATCTGTTCAAATGGGATTAATTCTCTTTTTTTGCACCCCCATGTGTTCATGTGCACAGTGCTTTTAAATATTTGTGCTCTAACGTTCGTAATATTTTTAATTTTGGCTACGTCATCAGGGGGCGGGGCTACATGGGTTTTTCATGTACTTTTTTTTGTGACTTTTTGCTTATTTCTTGCTAATTTTTGTCA
>NW_024624797.1:0-1898 GCF_008729295.1 Plectropomus leopardus
ATTATACAAAGCAATATCAGAAAAAAAATCCTACTTTCCACGTCTGATTCCTCAGGAAAACTTGTGTACAATTACTAGAAAAATGTATAAACTTACCTTCCAGCGAGGTCTGCAGTCCTTTGGTTTCCAATGGCCTCCAAACTCAATGTCAAAAAACTTGGAGAACTTCAGTTCTATCTCCTCCATAGGGATCTCTGTCATGTTCACTTCCATAAGGCCCTCTGTGGAGAGTTTGAGGGGGGAGATTATACCACTGATACATCAGCCTCCAACAACAGCAACAACAAAAAACAACAAAATCTCTGCACAGGAAAAAACAAGACTGTCAAGAGAAAAGACACGGCCTCTTGGTTATTTGCTCCTGCATGTTCGATGATTTAAAGAGTTTTTGAGGTACAAATCCTACTTAAAAAAAAAAAAAAAAAGTTGCCATCAGTCCAACCTTTGCCGGCTTTGTGAAACCCGAAACCCGATAACTGCTGCTTGCAGTTTTGATTTGAGGTCAATAGAACCCTCTCTTGACCATAATTGCTACTTGCTGCAAATTTTATAATTATTATTATATCCCCCCAAATTCCTCTGGTCACACATACCAAAACATTAACAACAATAACTACAAATTGTACCAAATTCATTCATAATGTCTGTTTGTTCAGTCTCAATGTTTTATGTAACTGTCTGTTAATATGTCACCTTTTGTACTATGCCCCATTGCACTAATAATAGTAATAATTAATCTCTTTTCAAACAGCATAAAGGCTGCTAATTCTTGTAAGATATTGTAATTATGGGGATTGATAGTACTGTATTCATTCTGAATCCATCATTATCAAATCCACTTCCCGAGCCTGTTTTCAGTATTTAATCCCCTCATCAAATCTGGATCCACTCAAATCCCCTATTGACTCAATTTAGGTATATATATATAAAAAAAGATAAAGTTGAAGAAAGTAAAGTTACAGATAACCACAACATAAATATTCAGCTGAAATCTGCAGACTGAGAGGTCAGAAGAAGTTCTGAGTGGCAGCCTGATCAATATTCACAACCTGTAGCTACAACATGCAAATTAAATTAGGTGGAAAAGACTTTCTGTGCCGAAGATTTTTGGTCTACCTGTTAAAATATGTAAATTCTCATAGTAGCAGGAGATAGAAAATGTTGATTAAAGATGTATCTGGCACATTGAAACCTACTGACTTCTTCTGACTCACTAAATTTTTTATTTTTCTAAATACTGGGAGTCCTGAATCAGAAATATTAGAATGATGACTTTAAATTTTAATCATTGTTCTGATTAAATTTAAAGTGGGAAAATGTGACTCCTGAAGCTGACATGATATGACCAACTACATGTTTGCTAGAGAAGATGTATCACTCTGCTTGTGTTGTGGTAAAAAACACCCACTCCACTCGCGCAGTACAGCAGTGTTACAGAGCGATGCTTATTTTCTCACAGACGCTGCTGCAGAGAGCACACAAACCCACATCAGCAAAGTCTTAATTTCTTCCATCATCAAGTTACTCGCAGAATAAACGTGAATTAGAGAAATGCGGCACTTGAGGAACCCTGTACAAGGAATACCACACAACATGACAAGCACATTTTTAATATAGCACCTGTGAAAAAACACCTTGGACTATTCATTAGGTTTGTTTTGCAACTAAAATATTAAGGCCTCTTAAATTAAAAATTATTGATGTCAGGCAGTCCTCTACTCACTCATAGAAGGTAATCGCTCTGGGCAGGGGAGGTTCTGGGCGTAGGTGAAGTTCTCAGGGAGGTACGTGGTCGGCTGCACCAGATATTCACTGGAGTTACTACCATCAGGATAGTCTGCAGCAAAAACAATCGACATCAAGTATAATGTACAGTATATATATATGTATATCTATAT
>NW_024624798.1:0-3951 GCF_008729295.1 Plectropomus leopardus
CGAGCCTGGCTACTAATTCAATGTTACATACATTATTAGCGTTCTAACAGGGCTATCAGATGACTTATTTGTAGTTGTTTAATCACATGTTTAAAATTACATTATTTTGCATTGCAAAACTGTTATAAAGTCCATATTGACAAGGTGAAGCAATTCTTACAGGATGGCCTCGATTAGGAATCAAATTACAGCAAAACCTGCATGTGACCAGCATAAAGGGGGCATGTATGCAGAGCGGAGACTCACAGGTACTCACAGAATTCATTTTTATTCAGATATCTTGACCCTGTGAAATTGCCATGCTGTTTTTCCATTGCCAAAATTTAGCCTAAATTCAGAGCATTACTCTTCCCTCTCACTAATAAGCTAGCATGACGGGTTAGTATCAGTGATTTCTCAAGTCTTCTAGTTTTATGTTACCAATATCATCACTCAGCTTTAAAACTCAGTGCAGTACAACCTCTTAAAGAAGGGAATGTCAGCCGGCGATTACCGTGATTTTAAAAAATTAACACATTAATTATGTACCTTAATCGCATCGCAGCCATAGTTCTAATACGACTTATGCATACATGCATATTTAATGCATATGCTGCTTGTTACCTAGTGAGTTTCCATCTTTTTTTCTGTGTTTTTATACACCTATTGTTGCCCTGAGGCACCAAAAACTGTATCTGGGTTGGTGAACCATTTTCTGATTGATGCATTATATTATAGGATCCTAATCTTCAGAGGAGGGTTAGGTTCCCCTGTGCACTCAAGTCTCACACTGCAGGCTAATGACAATAATGAGACTTAAAAACTAAAAGCTAATGAGTGTTTTTCTGTTGCCGGGGCAGACAGTTCTCTCGCTGCGATGTTATTTTCCCGCTGGGGGAGCTGTATCGAAATAGCCCGAGTGCTCGAGCTTTTCAGGAGACCAGCGGGAGCTCCTATAACCTGATTGACTGACTGATCAATTACAGCCCTGCGTGTTTGAAATGACTGATATGGGGAAACTGATTGACACCCGGCGGTTAAAAATAGACCCTCACCGGTGCCGGTGATGGAGACTTAAACCGGAGGCTGCAGGTTTTCCCTGCGGAGTTTTCAGTTTCATGTGCAGAGCAGCCGTGGAGTCGTCTCACGTCTCCTTTGAACGTTTCAGGTTTATTTGGATTCTGCGCTTCATATCCGGATTGACAAAAGAGAATTAAAAGAGGCAAAACAAAATAGAGAGCTTATCAATTATTCATGAGCCTTTCCCCATCCTCCTCCTCCTTTTGAAGTTGATTCCTTTTTTTTTCCCACTTGGGACTTGTCTGTTTTTTCTCTCTTCTTCCTCCTCCTTCTTCTTCTCCTGTTTGGGATCTTGAATGATCCCAAAACCAGCAGCGTGTTAAGGAGTCGATGCTCGTCTCAATTTGAGCGATTTGTTTACATTGTGAGATGTTGGATTTGTCGGCGTCTCCGGGGATTTAAAAAAAAAAAAAAACTACAGCAGATATTAGTGGTGACAGCAGGGAGGAGTGATGACGATGAAACAATCCTGATTTTTAAATTTTGTTTTTACCTCATTCTCTCTGTTTCTCTTTTTTGTTCCTCAGATCTCACGGATTGGCCTGATTGTTCACAAAACCAAAACACAGGATTTCCAGGTGTTGGCGGGCTCAGCGGGGTTCCTCATGGCGGCGTATTGTGTTGGTAAGAAGGACTAACAGTGCTGTTGTTCCTCACAGGGAGCGGCCGCTGTCTCCCTTTGTTTTTATCTCCAACCAAAGTGGACAAGTTGACTCTGTTGTCTTTTTTCGGATTTCTTTCATTTCGAATCCTCAATATTTTTTTTTTATCAGCATCTTCCTCTCCGTACCCATAAACCTTCGCACTTCCTGTTGTTTCAGATTTCGCTCACACTCCACACGAGCAGTTCAGCTCCCTGAAGGGATCATGTGTCGCCGTCTACTGAATGTGCAGATTTTTAGGGACATCGTCCTGATATTGAGTTGCACAGGCTACATGTCCTACACATGTCCTCGTTTTCAGACAAATTTTACAACCTAAGCAGCTTTTAATACTCTATGATTATACAACAGTTATTTCCAACCAAGCAGTTTGATTGGTCGAGAGGCGTCCCATGAGTGCTGATATACAGTGCAAAATCACCGGGACTGTTAACTCTGCATGTATCGCTCCGCTTCACAGCTGTTCTAGACCGTTAATTAGGCTCCCACGAACGGTCGGTAGTTATCTGACGTTACCATAGATTGTATCGATGTTTGAAGAGCGAGGAAATCCCGTCTGACCAGCATCATTGCACATAAACTAGCTGAGCAAAATCCTGCCTGATGCAAAAGCTCTCCACCTGCAGCCCAGGAGGGGAGCAGCTGTGACAGACAGATTTTGGTAAACTGCCGTTCACCGGGAGTAAAGCAGCTGTCAGAAATGTTCTAAGGATGTGCAGGGAGACAGGGACACACTCGTCTCACATTAACCTGAGAGACACCGACACACACACACACAATCTGAATCCCACAGTCTGTTAACAGACTCTGATTTCACCAAAGACACAGAGATAAATGTTCATGATACTCGGCAGCTGCACCGTGCAGAACATGCAGACCGGGGCTAACACGGATTAGCAAGCAGCGTGCAGGAAAATGTTTATACGTTGCTAGGCAACAGCTGTCACTTCCAGCGGTTGTGGAACTATTTGTTTCAGCGAAGCCAAAAAACTAAATCATCAAACAGACAAAAAAAATCATAATCTGTCTTCGCTTCTTACTGTTAACTAATAAAAGACGCTTGTAGAACCGTTGTATAAAAGTAATATGACGCTCGAGGTCGTGATGTTGGACTGTGTATCATCACGACTGTGATTATCTCCGGCCTGTGGCTTCGTGCCTATGACTGAATCGCAGCCGTGACGATATACAGTCCAACATCACTCCCTCTTGCGTGATATTGCTTAAGTGAATGAATGAATCTTTATTTCAAACATGTGAAAACAAAACAAAACAAAATGCACATATAAATCCAAACAAGCCTTACGGCCAAATACAATGAACAAAAACAAAGTCCTATACCAAACCTACATCTGTCTCAACAACAAATGCTCTAAACACTGAAACTTAAATATCACTTGTTTGAAAAGGAGTCGGAAGAACATTTATTTATTTAGTCTTTTAAATATACATTCACATTCTACATTAATGACTTCCCAAATCTATTAAACACATTTAATCAACTCTTATTTGCAGAGTTATGTTGCAAAACTCTCGCTGGTGGTGCAGTTGATGCGATTTTTGACATAGATAATGATTTCATGAGCTATGAGGTTGACAAAAAGACAATAATAAGCAAATATAGACCTTGTTGAGAGGAAATTGGGAATTTGGCTGAAATTCAAAGAAATGTATCCGATGAAGGTCTGAGGATGAAAAGGTTGTGTGCTTGATAAATTTCATTGCAAAAAAACCTTTTTCAGCAAATGTCATAGTTTTGCTGTTATTACACGGTGGAAGCATGCGAGAAAACCAAAGTTTCCTTCACAAATTCAACAAATACAGTTGAAAATAATAGATAAATAAATAGTCATCTGGAGGGTTAGGTATCTCTTTAAAAATATTTTTCTTCCTATGTCCAAAATGAATGAAATGCATCTTTTTATCAGCCAAATTTAACAGAGTTGTCTCATCTTGCGGGGAAGCGTGTAATCTGTCATTAGAAGTTGTGTTAAATCATAAAAGATCAGTAACCTTTTCGCAGCGGCGTTATAAAACGATGTCTTTACCTTTTCGGTATGTCGGCCACGTGCAGCGTGCTGGTGTTCTGTGAGCCTGGATTAAATAACACGTTAGGGGATAGGCATCAATATGATGCTCAAGAACCTAATGAGTCATGTTCTCCCACTGCCAGGCCTGCCCAGCACACACACACACACACACACACACACACACACACACACACACACAC
>NW_024624799.1:0-1917 GCF_008729295.1 Plectropomus leopardus
TCTTTTTTGAAACAGTCAAAGATAACATAAAAACACTTAGAAAATGTTAGAAGAGGATTTAACCATGACAGAAATTGAAATTGCATTGAAACAGATGAAAAATGGAAAATCCCCAGAAAATTGATTTCTTAACATCAGAATGTTATAAGCACTTTCGGAATAATATTAAAGATCTGCAACATAAAGCTTTTATGGGTGTATAGAAAAAAGGATATTTATCCCCCACAATGAAAACAGGGTTAATAACTCTACTACCGACACCAGATAAGGATTTACTAAAACTCGACTCGGAGACCAGTAATGACTTCTCTGTAATGACTACAAATTGATAACTCTCATATTTGCAAATCACCTTAAACATGTACAGACTAAACTAGTTGATGAATTTCAGTCCACCTTTATTAAAGGTGGACTGATACACAACAATGTGAGACTAATCCTGGATATAATACTCTATAATATAACTATATAATACCAATCCCATATAGATTCTGACTTTTTCAAAGCATTTGATTCTATAGAGCATCATTTTTTTGATCCAAAGGATTTGGATTTGGCAATAAATTTGGCAAAGTTATTGAAATGTTTTAGAATGAAATAAAAAGTAATATTTCTCTTGATCCAGGAATGATCCCAGAATATCCCAGGATCCCAGGTTTCTCCTGGAATCAGACAAGGTTGTCCCATATCACTAAAACTTTAAATTTTATGCAGTCAGTTGCTGGCTAACCTAATTATAGACCACCCAGAATTTGAAGTACTCAGAATTTGTGATTATGAATTTTGTATTAGTCAATTTGCAGATGACACAGTTTTTTTTTCTTAAAAGATAAATCAATAATTGAAAAAGCTCTGAACATCATTTCTATTTTCTCCAAGTCATCTGGTTTAAGTTTAAATATGAACAAATGTGAATTACTGCCACTGTATCCTACAGATGATGAAATATTTCACTTCCCGTCAAACAGGAAGTGAAATATTTGGGCATAAACTTTATTGAAAAATGTAAAGAAAAGGGAAAAGAACAACTTTCAGGAGAATAAAGAGACTTTGGAAAAAGCCTAAATCATCAGTTGTAAGGGACCTTTTCATATTTGGGTGAAACTTGTAGTCCAAAGCTGAGGGTTTAAAGTGGTTTATCTGTGTCGTTCTTTATATGTTGCCCCCAAAACGTTACAAAGGCCAGTTCAGTATTTTATATTCTTATATGGAGAAATAAAACACACTAAATTAAAAACAAATCTGGTCAAAGAATATAATAAGGGAGGTCTAAAAACAACAGACTTTGAAACAATGGTGGGAACGTTCAGAATAAACTGGATAAAAGCGTTTGTGTCACAGACCGAGTCGATGTGGTTTCACATCCCCAAAAACATATTTAAGAAAGCTGGAGGGCTGGAATTTTTGTTAAAATGTGATTTTGGAGTCACAAAATTGCCTGTGAAGTTGTCAGAATTTCATAAACAAATATTATTCTACTGGAAGATGATATTCATCCGCAGCTTTTGTCCACATGGCGCCACCTTGTGGAACAACAGAACAATTACAATCAATCGAAAAACTGGTACGACAATAGAGTCTGGTTTGCTACTGAGCTGACGGCACTGGCCACTTCTTACATTTTGATACCTGAAAGGAAAAAATAGATTTGCAATGTTCTTCCAGGAAATTCATCCGAATATGTAAAGCAGTACGACTTCCCCCGGTGCAAATAACACAAAACACACTCTCTCCCACTCAAATGTACAGATAGTCATACCGGACTTAAAACTGGCCGAATGCCTTTCAATGATAGGACATGTAACAACAAAACTATCAGAAAAATGCTCACATGCATTTTTGTTTCATTAATTTAATACCCACAAATATGTATAGTATTCAAAATGTTTAAAATGGCCAATATCTCAAAGGTAAAAG
>NW_024624800.1:0-3114 GCF_008729295.1 Plectropomus leopardus
AAGCTGCCTTTTCAAAACTGTCTTTCATGTGTCATTATAATCATGTTTTATTATTTTTATTATATATTTTGTGTATAGAGTGTTTTCAAGGTACTCAGACATTTTATGAAAGTAAAAAAAGATCATGAAATAGAATACACTAAAATACACAACAAAATACATATAACATTAAAATCCACATGATATCAATTACACATGAAAGACAGTTTTGAAAAGGCAGCTTTTAATAACTGTTTTGAACTGTAAGCGGTCGGTGCGGTCACAAATGTGTTATGAGACAGGTACATGTAGTTTCTCTCCTCCACTCCTAAACACAACTGAGGAATGAAACACTCACTGTGTAAAAACAATTTTTCAAAAATTATGGAAGATTTATTGTTCCAAATAAATGCTGTTGCCCATAGAAATGTAATAAAAACAAGGGTTAGTTTTACAAAACTTGATGGCATTTTTAAAAATGTAACTTCAACATTTTGTGATTCCTCTCAAAGTGGAACTGCACTTTGTTCAGTCTGTGAACACATCTCTACGGGAGTTTCAGCTCGATGGTTTCTACTCAGCAGGAGCGCAGCAACAAATTTGGGCGACGTGCATAAGCATACTCTGTGGAGCCCCGCCCGTTCTCTCTTGATCCATGTCACCCTCTGCACCTGTAGATTTTTATTTTTCTACAAAGGCAGACTGATTTCTTTCCCTTTCCCTTCTTTCTTTCTTTCTTTCTTTCAACCAGAATTTCAAAAATGTATCTTTCTTGATGAAAGACATGACCGCATATGTTGGTGCTCCAGCAGCATGAGCTCACTTGGCGCGAGCTATGTTTAGGAGCGACTTCCAGTGCAGGGGAGGACTAAACTTTTACCACACTTACTGTTCAAGGCGGGAATATCACACCGTGATGCCACCTCGCCATTCTGTATATAACCTCCAATCCCGAAAAGGTGGGACAGTGTGATAACACTTCTGAGTCAGAAACAGAGGTAGTAACAGCGCTTTTGGCATAGTAGCTAATTCAAAGAAGAACGGAGGTCATACATGTCAGCAAACTGGAAAAACAATGAGAATCTGGGTTCCTTAATCACCGGGCAGAGGACAAGATCCGCTGTCATATAACAGAGAAGATAAAATTATTTTGTTTGACATGTTATGTCTTTGTTATTTTTAGAAAGTGCTGCCGACACATGTTTTATGTCACGCTCGTGTGCTAAACATCACGCCTGTCACGCCTCCTTAGATCGCAGGATGATGCAGTGTGTAATAACACACTGGAGCAGAATGATGCCGGCGTCGGTTGGTTCTGTATAAAAGTGCAGGGGCCGTATAAACGGGGGACTTTGTTGTGGCCCTGTAACGTGATCTCTGTAAAAGAAGCTTATATTTCACCTTTAAGGACTGAGAGGGAAATTCCTTTGTTTTTACACAAAGTTCAATCTTTTAATCAAAGAAATGCCACAAGTTAAATTTAGTTCTGACATTAATTAAAACCTTTTCCACAAGCGCTGTGACTCCTACCTTCTGTGAGTTGTTGCCTGTTTTGACAAAGAACCAGAACTAAATTGTCAGAAAGCCACTTCTCTGTATGAGATCTTATACGCCTGGACACTTGAGAAACATCAAAGTGTCTTTTTTTTCTGAAGGTTTTGAAAACTTATGACTTCTCACCTGTGTGGACTCTCATGTGGACTGTCAGGCTATCTTTACGCCCAAAAGCTTTCCCACATGTTAAGCAAGCATGCGGCCTCTCACCTGTGTGAGTTCTGAAATGTTTTTTCAATGTTGATAATTCACTGAATGTTTTCCCACATGTCTCACAAGTATAAAGCTTCTCACCTGTGTGGATCCTCATGTGGATTGTCAGTTGACTTTTGTGTGTGAAAGCTCTCCCACATGTTTTGCATGGAAATGGCCTCTCACCTGTGTGGATTCTCAAGTGGCCCTTCAGGTGAGTTTTACGTCCAAAAGCTTTCCCACATGTTGTGCATGTGAACGGCTTCTCACCTGTGTGCGTTCTAATGTGATTTTTCAATGCTGATTTGTCATTGAATCTGGTCCCGCAGGTCTTGCAGAGGAACGGCCTCTCACCTGTGTGGATTCTCATGTGGGCCAAAAAGTGACAGTTATATTGAAAATTTTTTCCACATGTCTTGCAAGCGTACGGTTTCACACCCGATTTCTCACCAAAGGTTTCCCCGTGGACTCTACCGTGTCTTAAAATTTCTGACTTATACTGGAAAGCTTTCCCACAATTGTCACATTTGAAAGATTTTTTACCTGTGTGAGTAAAACTGTACATCTTTGACATGGTGGAGCTGTGCACGTTGTTAGTGTGACTATTGCTTCCATGATGATTTTCCTTCAGATGAAGCTCTGCATTTCTAGTTAATCCTGAGTCTCCGTGCTCGCCTCCTTTATGATTTGGGCTCTCAGCTACATGAGAGCTGAGAGAGAAAAGCTGGTTGTCACTGTTTGTTTCTGGTATCACGTAGGTTATAACTGGTATGTTGACTACAGACTCTGTCTCTGATGCACTTATAGTGTCATCAGGGATGAAGTCCAGAGTCTGATCTTCACTGTGGTCACTTTCATCATAAGTAGGAGTCAACATAAAATCATCTTCTTCCTGCTTCAGTACGAGCTGCTCTCCCTGCTGACTGCTGCAGACCTCCTCCTGCTCCTCTTTAATCTGAGGAGGCTCTGGCTCCTCCTGGTCCAGACTGGAGCTCCTCTCATGAATACAGAGCTGCTGGTCCGCAGGAACCTCCTCCTCCTTACAGACATGTTGCTGTGGGAGCTCTGGAGGGACACACAACAAAAGAGGGACCAGATACGACAGTGATGGTGAGCAAATCATGAGTGTGTCAAAGTGTGTTTCCCTCCATCATGTAAAAATGATTGTCTCTGTTTCAGAGTGAGGTTGTCACAAAGCCTCATGATTATGCATTTTGGAGTAAATTAGCTAAAAATCTTCCTTGGATATAAATTTGGTCTTTGCTTCACAAATATTGTATTACTAATATGATCAGAGAGGTTTCCTTTTAAATTATACATACATTTTACACTTGAAACTGCTAAAGAAAATCTCTGCACACCTGAATGTGATTTTTAAATGATTAATCG
>NW_024624801.1:0-1418 GCF_008729295.1 Plectropomus leopardus
GCGTAGAGCAGCTGCTCCTGCGGGTTGTACTTCAGACTGGAGTGGGCTCCGTAACGCTTTGGAAAGTAAACCAGTGATGCATCTTCATTGGTCACCATACCATTGACGTCAAACACACACTGGACACGTGAGCGACCGGGCTGCTTGGTGTTGTACACGACATACAAAGTGCCACAGATGACAAAAGCCGCCTCTGCGTTCTCTCTCGGACAGTTTGTGTCCCACATTTGTTCAATGTCAAGCGAGTTAGCGTCCATTTTTGCCAGAGAGATGTACTTTTCGTTCTGCCGCGTGGCATAAATGGCCCACAGGCCCTCCTCGTCTACAGCTAGGTCCATCACTGTCTCTGGGGTCAAGCCGTACACTGGGACATGGTCCTGTGCCGGGAACACTGCACTGTCTTTCACAGAGTTGTTCTGTATGTCATATTTAACCACCTTTATCTCCTCAACCTGATTTATGTAATACACGTGATTGTTGAAGACAAGGTGTCCTGTTCCCCTCCACGCAGATGGCAGTTTTATATCCTTGGACAGAGACAGTCCCAGTGAGCGGGCAAAGTCTTGCACAGAGGTAAACTCATGAATGGTGTCTTCATCTGTCCCGTTAAAAATGTAGATCTTCCCAGAGCCCCTGCTGGTGTCTTTGCTCCACGTGCCCTTTGGCCCTCCGACTCGCTTCAAGATCTTCATGGCTTTGATGCTGGAGATCATGTCGCTGCAGTCTGAAAACGAGAAAGCGGTAGGCTTTAAATCGTAGGTGAGACCTGGTCGAAATACTAACATCGTTGACATTTTAATCGTTATTTAAATATATCAGGGCTGTCTTTAAAGAAAAAGCTCGACATTTTAGAAAAAAAAACATTTATTTGCATCCATGTCAAGAGTTAGTCTCGAGGATCAATGCCACTTCCTGTTCACTGACATGTAGGAGACAGTTAGCTTAGCTTCTGCGGCAGGCCACCAGGAGGTGCGCCAGGCTTTGAAGCCATTTTTTGTAGTGATCAAACAGTGCAATTACATTTGACACGTGATGACACATGTGGTCCAAAAGTCAAGTTAGCAGAGTGCTAAACAGGAAGTAGCCAGCTCAGCATGTAGAAGTGTCTAGTACAGGGTAAAATAAAGTCTTTGAGGGCGAATCCAGATGAGGTTGTCATTTTTGTAACCAATCTCGGCTGATATCGGGGTGAATTACATCGTCCTCCTCCCAAGATCTGTCTTCATATCCAGGCATAATGGAGGCAGGTGGCTGGTTCTCACTCACTTGGGTGGAGTCGGGGGCTAAGAGTTTGTCTAAAGCTTCATCTAATAAAGGCTCCCGACATGGCCATGTTAAATCCAGCATTTCACCTCCATGCTTGTCTGGTTGAGAGAGAGAGGCTGCTCGATGTTGTGGCTGCAAGTGGAACTGGTGAA
>NW_024624802.1:0-1950 GCF_008729295.1 Plectropomus leopardus
AGCCGGCAGATGTAATACCAACATTACAGTGTACCCACACATGGTAAATATTCTGACAATGCAATCATTTATTTAATTTGTTCTCTTTCTGATTTGTGGACATTTATGTTTTCTCATTTGTATGTTTGTTTTTACAGGGAAAAAACCTATTTGAAAATTACCAATGACAATAGTCTGTTTTGATGTTATGTATAACACATAAGAAAATCACTGAAGAAAATCCATTTTCACCATTAGGAATTAGATAACAGATCCACACATTCCCTTTAGCTTTCAGTGGTATATTTCAAAGAGAGCAATGTTTCATCTTTGCGAGACGTCTCTCACTGGATTTCTGTGAGGCTGAAATATTGCTGTAGTTGAATTTACTGTGAGCTACCTGCTCTGTGTGCAAATGTTTTGTCTTATTTCTGCAAGGTGATCCTGCACTAGGATGTGCATGCTATTTACTTAACCATTTCCTAAAACCTATAAAAGGGGAATCACACTGCAGTTCTTCTCTCTACAAGAATATTTTTAAAACATATTTAATCAACACCTCTCTTGTTCACTGTGAACACATCAGAGTAATCTGAATTTAATGTACCTTCAACAGGTTCTAGCAGAGCTAAAGAAGTCCAAGTTCACACTTTTAAACCAGACTATTCAGTTTGATGAGAATGGTGACCCAAACTACGGATCCTATTCTGTAGTTTTCTGGAACAAAAGTGGTGATGCAGAGGAGGTTGGCTGTTATAATTTTCACCCACCGTTTGATTTCTTCATCAACAACAGCAAAATTCAGTGGTACACAAAGGGAGAAGTAAGTTGGGTTTTTTTTTTTTTTTTGCAAAAAATTCAACCATATCACAGGACACTCACTGATTTCAAGTAAATTCACACCAATATGGCACAACCCGGACTTTCAAATGAAAAACAAACCTCTAATATTCAACTCATGGGGAAAAAAAAGGCTCTACACACCTGGAGCATATATTTGAAAACCACTCACTGATACCATATGATATCAGTGGTAACAGCTTCCTGGAATATAAACAACTGAAATACTGTCTTAAAGATCAAATCGACTTGTTAAATAACACTCCTCTACCAACCCCTTCAACTGAGCAATTAACACAACCACTCACAAAAAAACCCTCTCAAAAATACACAAACTTCTGTCAAGAACAGACGACAATCCCGCCATTCCAATCCATAAATTGGGAAAAAGACCTTGCTATTACCACCAATAACAACTTCTGGAAACAAATTTGCAAAAACACCTTCTCAGTGTCATCAAACACGATAATACAACTAATTCAGTACAAGATTATACTCAGCGTATACTACACACAACATAAATTGTACAAAATGGTACTTATAGACAATGACCTGTGCACACAATGTACACTAAACACCACAGATGACTATTACCGTGCCAATTGACTCTGCCCTCCGATATAAACATTCTGGACAAATGTCACGCTCAAATTATCTTCCATTCTGGGTTGCAGCATTCCAACCTCGCCGTCTCTATGTCTCGTAGGAGACTCCTCCACAGTTGAACTGCCACTCAGCCATATACAGCCAATTTTGATTATAGAAACCAAATCAAATATAATGATACATGCAAACCTACACAATCAAAACTGCTCCCCTATGTCCTTGTTGTTGTTATTCTGACAACCATTATTATCATTATTATTATTATCATTATTACCATTATTGATGTCGGTAATGACAACAACAATGATATTGTTATTATTAAGGTTATTTATTTCTAGTTCATACATATACACTGCTTGAAATTTTACCCCGTAGTTATTTTATTATTATTATTGTTGTTGTTATTATTATTCCATCTCAATATTGATATTCTCACTCTTATTACCAAATACTGCTGTCACTGCAATTATTCTTATTACCGCTATTGTTTTTATTATTATTATTACTATGGCTATATCATTACTG
>NW_024624803.1:0-2829 GCF_008729295.1 Plectropomus leopardus
ACTTTTACATTTTATAAATTATTAATATATAGAATTAAGTAGACACAAATATAATCAGCAAGGTTATCCTTCATATATATATATAGAATTTGATAAAAACAGAACAATCACAAATTTTATAACATTTCTTTCAAAATTGCTTTATTTCTTCCTGTATTTTTTCAAGCAAAGTTTTTTATGATTCCTTTTTTTATATTAATGTAATTAAAAAAAGATAAAACTTGGGATTTTTTTTTTCGTCTTTATGTACAAGCAAGAAAAAAAAAGTTTAGGAAATAACAATGAACATAAAAGAATCCCTGCACGATAACACTGTAAAAAAGAAAAAGCATTAGAGTGGAATCAAACCCCTCCAGTTTACAGTTCCTTACTTTAGCAACAAGCTCATGTTCTCACACACACACACACACACACACACACACACACAACACACACACACACACACACACACACAGACGCACACACACAAAAACAGAGCAGGATGTCAGCAGGTTTAGTTCAGGTGATGGTGAAGTGGAGTTTCAGGGCACAAGCTCAAACTACACAGTGCAGCCAAATATTCTCATAAGAGGGAGTGGAAAACACCATAACAGACATCTATCACTCACACACATACATACACACACACACACTTCTCTCCAAGTGACAGTGAGATTTTGACAGCATGCAGTGCAGTGATCCTCTCCACGATGGTCCAGTGTGTCAACAACCATAAAGTCCAGTCTCACTTTTTCACACTCTACACTGCCATCATTTATCCGGACACACCAACATGACACAGCCAGTTTCCAGCATGACACAGAGAAGACCTCCCACAGTTACTGTAGAGTTGGTTTAATTTTGGTTTCCTGGGATCTTGGCTGACGTCACAAATCCATAAATGTGGAGCAGAAAAACATCTCCCTCCCCTCTTGATATAAATAGATTGCCATTTCCATCTCACTGTTGACTCCTGTAATATCAGAGCACACTGCTGGTGTTCAACTGTTTTGCAGATAAATATACTGTATGTGTCAGTAAATCTGTAAATTTGTTTTCATGGGACTGTGGAGTAGCAGGTATATAGAAGCCCATTTTTACCAAGAAAAAAAAAAAAGAAAAAAAAAAAGAGTGACCGAGTCAGAAACATGCAATAAATATTAATTCTTAATATCTCAGGAATTTGTTTTTTAGGGTTGTTGGGATTTATTCTTTTTTTAAACTTTTTATTTAAAAATTATGGTTTTAATCTAAAAAAATTAGATTTTTTAATAAATAAATAAAATAAACAAATTTTATCTAATTTGCATTATCTAAAAAATGCTATTTTAAAATCTTGAATTTATCTTTTAATCTTAAATTTGACTTTGTTAAAAAAAATGCTTTTCAATGTCAAATGTGACTTTTCATCATAGAATAATTTTAAAATTTCAAATTAGCTGTTTAATTAAAAAAAGAGGCTTTTTATTTTAAGAAATTAGAGTCATAATTTTGACTTGAGTAAATCAAACATTTGATTTACCTCAAAAGTATGACTTATAATACTTATGAGGTAAAAACAGATTTCTTTATCTAATCATTTTTGCCTTAAGTCATTATTTTCATTTTTTATCTTCAGTTTTTTTTATTTAGGAAGTCAAAATTTAGACTTTTAAAATCTTTGAAATTAATGATGTGGTCTTAGTGGGATAATGACTTCATTTCATAATTTTGAGAAGTCAACAATAAGTTGTTTTTGAAAAATAGTAAATGAAAAATTTGAGCAGTTTCAATTTAAATCCCAATTAAAATTTCATTTATTTTTCCTGGCAAAAATGGGCCTCCACACAGGAGAGAAGATTCTTAGAAAAAGCAGCAAGTTCAGACCAATACAAGAATTAAAAGATAAGTCAGTCTCTCTAGTGGATATCGAACAAAAGGAGGCCGCTATTGATATGCAATTAAACGATGACCATTTTCCCCTATATCTCCTAAAATGTAACATTTTCAAGTAAGGAGACAGCACAGACGCACACTGATTTTCCTTAAATAAACCAGTAAGCAGATTTAAAACTAGAGGCTCCTCACTTCCTGTGGCGCAGTGTTACGTTTCCTGTTTTATACAGTACTGTAATAAACTTCACAAGGAGGAAAAAAAAAAAAACAACCACAAAACAAAAAAACACTCAGACATTCAGCCTTTTCTCAGATCACTCACATTCGCTTCCAAAATACATTCTGTACAAAAAGCAACCCTGAGTCTCGTCAGTGGAACGACTGCTCCGTTTCTGGGACGCTTCACAGCCTCTCGCGCTCTACATTTGATATTTCCTCTCATTCGCTGGTCCACCAGCCCGGACACACCGAAAACAACACTGGTCCCCTTCTCCAACAAACCAACCCTCCCTCAGGTGGATGACTTTCTCACACACACACACACACACACACACACACAGACACACACAGAGACACACACAGAGACACACACAGCTGATCACACTCTTTTTTTTTTTTTCGTTCGTGGTATTGTGTTGGCATTTCTGTAGCTTGACGTAAGTGGAATGGAAACCCTGAAAGATGAAAGTAAAAGGGCTGACGGGGGTGTCGGGGGGTGTTGGGCGTGACGACTGGCGCTGCAGCCAATGACAGTCTCTCCTTTTGGGGCCCACGCCCCCCCCCCCCCCCAGGACACACAGGCCCCCCATCGTCTCCCTTCGCTCACTTCTGCGCAACTGGCTGCGTCTTTAACGCCAGCTTCCTCTGTTTTGTCCAATCAGGAGTAGATGGTGATGACTTCACTTCCTCCACCTCTGACCAACAGGACGCGCTCCAGTCCCTCTGTTAGGACCTCGAGGAACTCCATGTCTGGTC
>NW_024624804.1:0-3027 GCF_008729295.1 Plectropomus leopardus
CTTGTAAGAAGACTAATTGGATTATTTTATTAATATCTATTCTGACTTGTTTTTAATAATGGTGGTCTAAAGATTGGACCATGAAAGTTGCTTCATTGTCTTCTTAATGTTGCACAGTAGTTTGTTTTTACTTCACTCGGCTCCACTCTCGACAAAACAGGTATGTTGGCGTGACTACGCATCAGTGTGGACTTAAAATGCTGTTAGATTCAGGCGGATTTGTTGGTCTCCAGTGATTGGTCAGGGAAAATTAAATCCCCCATCCCGATGCCAGTCAGTCAAAGTTAAAGCAATTTAACTCTAACCGACTAAAAACGGAAAAGTCTTTGCATTAAAAAAATTTGTGTTCATATGATAATATTGTAAAAACTATCCTCAAAAACAACGGATCTGCAAAAACAGCCTAAACGCTGTCGTATACATGCCAGGCCAGTAGGTTGTGGTGTAACTTTGTAATGACACACCATAGAAGAAGACCACGTGCATTCATGAAGTTCGGCCGTGACGTCGCCGTTCTCTCAAGATCGGCGCATTGTCACGACGACAGAAGGGGGTGGCATTTTTAAAACATTACACCCTAGAACCCAGTTTCAAAAGTTTGCGTTTTCAGGCCCCCAAACGCTGCTGCTGAGTGAACAAAAGGTCACAACAAAAGTTTGAACGTTTTGTGCATGTAAACTGCCCCTCAGAGGAGGATTGAAAAAAAGTGTCACAAGTTTACAATTCTGTCTGATATCAGGAGACAAACTTCCGAAACACTTCCTGTCCCTAAAGCCCGAACCACGTCCTCAAAAAGAAAAAGCACAGGAACAGTTTTCACCTACATCTGCTCACATCCGTCAGCCGTCATCTGAGGCAGAAAGGTCAACAGAGCAGAACGTCACAGAGAAAAGAAGACTCAGTCGCATTGTTTTGATTCATCCTGAGAGGTTTCTACGGACGGTTTAATGTCACCGTGACTCAGAAAGTCAAATGTTGCGTAACATTGTCGTGACTCACCCGAAGCGTCGCTCCCAGTGACCGCAGTCCAGTCGAGTGACGGGCCAACTTCAAAACCCTGAAGATCCTCATTAACCTGAACACCTGAAGAGACATGAAATCATACATTTAATTTAAGAATTTTTGATTTAAAGGTCATGTACGTACATTTAATCTGCAATCACAAATGTTTAAAACCTGTATGAGTCGTCCCAGATCTCCCAGTTCAGACTCGGACCCCACAGTCAGGTCAAACAGCAGTGTGATGTAGATGGGAGCCACGGACACCATGTCGATGATGTTCAGCGGGTGATGAAAGAACTTCCTCCTGTTCGGTGCGAGCAGCAGCCGCGTCACCACCTCAAACAGACAAAAACGATAATCAGCATTTACTCTGTTTTCACTGACATCTTTGTCACCAGTATCACCACACTTATCTCCTCACCTCGAAGGTGAACCAGCAGGTGCAGAACACCTCCAGAGTCTGCATGGTCGGGTCCTCCATCAGCTTCCCCTCATCGTCAAACAACTGAGAGAAAAAAAGAGAAAGACGAGTGACCTTATTTCCCTTTTGTCAGCAAATACGGCAGGCGTTGTGCTTTACAATAATGTTGTTATTTTTGTAGATTTTTGTTGTTAATGTTTGAGGAGTTATGCAAGATAATCAGAGAAAAAATAGAGACATCTTACGCTCTATCATCTCTACTCATTTCTGCACCTTGATTTTTATTATAGTGAATTAGCAGCTCATATTTGCGGTGCACACGTGGATGTACGGACAACTATCACTGGATTACTTTACGATGTGTAGATGAACTGTGGTAAACTTCCCCCCATCTCACCGCTGCCTAAATCTCCCTCCGCAGTGGAAATCCAGAGTAAAACAGGGTGAAACTGATCAAATATAAACCACGATGCTGTTACTGTTTTACCTGTTTCTCTCCTGAAATGTTTAACTAAACTTATTTGCTATTACCGTTTATTGTGATATAACATCGTTTCTTTTTCACCATTGTTTCTCACTTATGAGTTTGCATTGTGCCACCCACCAGCGGGGGTGTTTATTGGTCTGGTGTGGCGCAGTGCATTCTGGTAGTTGTAGGTTTTCCAACTCTTGAGCAAAAAACTTTCTCTGTTTTCTCTGATCATGTAGCACTAATTCAAAAGTATTTGCACCTCTTTACTGCACAGACAGCACAGTTTTTTTTTAAAAGGCCATCTTCCCAACAGTGAAATACTTATTTAAAAACTCACTAATTCTCAGACAAAATCTGCAGTTATAAGGGCCGCCTTTTTTCTGTGGTTTCTACGTGGATTTATGGACAATGGAGGTATAGAGATATCCTTGGAGAGCTCAAGTCATACTGAATCTCAAAATGCGTGGCTCATATCTGTGTTCAAATTTCACTGAGTTATGACTCCAAATATGTGCCAAACTAAAATCCTCTGTAGCTTCACTTCTCCAGCTCTCCGTGCCGACCTGATACTCGGGGATGCTGTTGATGCACATGGTGGCGATGGACGTGAGCACCACCCCGATGGACACCAGACTGAAGAGCTTGCTGGGGATGGAGTACCCCGGGTTCTCCAGCGTCAGCCACAAACACTTCCGGATGTTCCCGTAACGCACCTCCTGGAAGTGCTGCATGTCTCTGCGAGGACGGAGGACGACTGAGTGTGAACGGAGGGATGTGCTGCTTCATTAATCCTTAGCTCACAGACTCCAAAGTCCCAAAGTTACCTGTTTAAGTCCGATATCTCGTCCACAGATGTGTCGATGCTGCTGACGTCGCTCTCGTCGTCCCAGCTGCGATGGCGGCTGCTCTCCAGCTTGCGGTCGTGGTAACGGTAACTGCAGCACGTGTCCAGGAAGAACTCGTTGATGCCCCAGTACTCGATCTCCTGACTGTGCGGGAAACACGAAATCGAGGTAACTCAAACACAACTCGCAGTCTAACAAGGCTTTTAAAAATGAGTGAAAACAGAAAATGACAGTTGGACAATCCCACCAAACTCCACCAAAATCTGTCAAAATATTGAAGAGGAAAT
>NW_024624805.1:0-4639 GCF_008729295.1 Plectropomus leopardus
TGATATTTTTCTTTTAATTTGCTTCCTTATTTATTTACTTTCCTATTAAATTGATTTATTAATCAATTGAATTGATTTGTTTATGATTTTCTATTTATTTAGATTTAGAATAAATGAAAAATATTCATGTATTTTATATTTTGGCAGTTTTAGTCCACCATAGAAATGAAGATGTGATTGTCTGACAATAATCTGCCACTAGTGACTTTGTCCTCAGTGAAAGTAAGTGCATTAGAGAGAGAATATGCTTTTTTTTGTTGTTTTTTTTTAAACAGTGACTCTAACAATAAGTTTCTGTTTATGCGTCATATCAGCTGGTGTTTATTTTAAACACAGATTTCATGTAAATTATTCTGCTGCTGAAATCTGAAATGAGCAGACGCCATCGGCTCTCACACAGAAGTCAGGTCCAGTGCATGTTGTTCACGTGATGCATATTAAAGGTTATATAATCCCGAGGATTATGTAATGCAGTGGTGGGCAGACCGAGTCTTGTTCTCATCTCTGACACACAGACTCTTCTCTATTGTTTCTTTCATGTTTAACTGTTTAATTACTCTGGATTACGCTCCTGTTGGAGGATAATGAGGCAAATCCTCTTATATCAGACATCAGATTACGTCTTTTCGGGAGTGGAGCTGGCAGGCAGAGAGCAGGTGGACAATCAGTGACAGAAACTGTGTCTGAGTGTTTTCCAGGATTTTTTGAGATCAGAAGCTTTGGAGGCGATTGAAGCAATTTTCTGCAAAACTGCTCTCCTTCTCGGAGTCATAGCTCCATCGTCGAGTGGGTTAAACGCCCAGTAATCCATTTAGAAATGACAGGAAAAGGATGCTGCCCAATTTGTCTGAGAATCATCTTTTTTTTTTTAAGTCTTCTTCAGTCTCAGAGTAATCCAGTGACAGCTGTCTTTTATGGGTCCAATTTACAAACATCAGTAAAGTGTTTCCTTTTTTTGCAAATACACTAAACACTGTTTAAAATGTAAAATAATAATAATAATAATAATAACCCAATGGCAGGTGTATGAGTGAATAAGTAAACAACAGTGACCACAAAGATCATTTTTCATTTTCATATTACCTTTGTTGTTTCCTGTTTTGAAAGCTGAAGATTTTCACCATCCCACAAATGTAACGAGTTTATTTTATTACATTTCAGGAAATGTTATGTTTGTAATGGTCAACTGCTATTACATTTGTGGAAAATTTATTCCGTTGCTGGTTTATATTGTTTGTTGGCCGTTATTATGTTTGCAGGTGTTACTCGTGCCTGTGAACAAAATGCACACCAGGTGTTTAACTGCGACTAGGACCGTGTATTCCTGTCTGAGCCCAAGAAACTGAGAGATTAATTTAACTATTTTCAACCCCTGACAAAAAAAGTAGGTCTAATGAAAACGAATTTCAACAAATTTTGACAGTGACACAGCTGATCGATACATTGCAGCAGACTGACAGCGCAGCGGCTGTTTTGCCTCACAGCCCGCAGACATGTCGGACATATCCGACATCCTACTCCAAAACCCATGTTGGGTATTTTGGTTATTTAAAAATTCTGTTAACCCTTTCCCCACTGGGGCTGCCAACTCCCACGCATCTGCCTGCGTCTCACGCTTTTGGGCTCTGTCTCACGCTCTTATGACACTGAGGAAAATCCCATGCCAAAACACAGCGAGGGCAGAAGTGTTGAACAATCATATAAAGAAGTGAACGATATGACTGTAGAACAGCTGAGTGTTTGACAGCCACAGCATTTCATCATGGCGGATCAAACAGCTGATGGTCCGACAGCAGCGCAGCGAGACAAACAAACAGAGCGCAGCTTCTCCTCACAGCACCAAAGTGTCTGAAACAGACACATCTGCAGAGGTGAAAGTGACTTCCTCAGACTTCTACAGACGACTTTGTGTTAGTTTCAGCTATAATCAGACTTTGGATGAATTATTTAGAAACACCAGGACGCATTGCTCGTGTCTCATCCAGCCGCTCGCGCTGAGCTCTCGTTATTATTGCCAGGGGCAGATGTAATGTTTTGGGGGCCCCAATCTAACTGCCTTGCTTTGATTTCACCCTTTCTCTAACTGGGAATGATGGTGGGCTGATGGCAGCTGTAGGAGAAGTTGTGCTGTTCTTTAAACCCTCAGTGTAACTAATATAAACTAGTGCGGGTGATGTGATGTAGGTGATGTAGAATTTGATGTTGCAGGTAAAACCAGTAATAGCCATGCAGCGGTAGTAACAGAAACATCGTGTCCCTGCAGGGTCCTGTATGAGGGGAAGGAGCAGCTGAAGCAGGGCTGGTACGTCGTCGAGACGACGCCCTACAGCCGCTCGGCCAGCCTGAGCTCGGGTGGCGCCCCGACCGCTCACCGGGTGTTCCTGACGTACCGGCGGGCTCTGGACTCGCAGGGCCTCCACACGCTGGGGGTCACCGACATCGCCCTGCTGCTGCCCAGCAAAGGAGAGGTCGCCCCGCACACCTTCTGTAGAGTCGACAAGAACCTCAACACGGGCATGGTGAGCGTGACGGTGGTTTGTTGTTGGGAGACAAGACTCAAAAATGATAAATAATCTTTCAGCGGTGCAGCCCCTCGTCTCCGGAACTCTTTCCAACAAACCATCTGTGATTTCGATTCTCCATCATCAAAACACATTTTTAGACCATTGAACTTTTACTTATATTTTTGCTTTTTACCATGTATTCTTTCACTTATGCCTTGATATTTTGATGTTTTATTATTGTTGGTGACCTTAAGTGTCCTGAAACGCATCCATAGATAAAATGCATTATTATTATTATCATTAAATAATCTAAATATTGGTAATATGATGACTTTGATGGTAAAGAATTATAGCGGTTCATTAATAAAAATTATACCAGAAACGTATTGATTCTGCTGTTTGTGAAGCAGCTGCTAATGAAACTAATCACTTCCTGTGTGTTTCTTTGACAATAAAAGTCTTTCAAGGATTCAAATTACAAATTAAATTAAAGAGGTTAAAATGTGAAATAAAAAATAATAACTGACTGGTTCATGCATAGAAATGTTGATAAATATGCTTACAGATAAAGAAAATTAAATAACAATGAAAAGGTAACCTCCCTCAAATGAAGTTAAACTGTTTTAATGAAATATGCTTCAACAAATTTCTGTGATCTTCCTGCAGACGAGTTTGTCACAGCCGTGTGTGTGTTGTTTTTCTGCAGTGGGGTCCGGCTCTGTACGTGTGCTACAAGAGAGCTGTGGCCAAAGCCAACGCGCTCGTCTACAAAGCCAGTGAGTATCTGCCGCTCTGCTGCAGCACACACACCGAGGCGTCATCAGGGCGCCCACACACAGGACCAAAAATACTGTGTTTTTTAACGTGTGTCTACTCACATAATCGTGCCCAAATGAAACCAAACAACAGAGATGGCAATACAACGTCAGTGTGACCCGTTAGACAGACTCAAGTGGAAATATACTGGAATTTATCATTCAGGAAATGAATGAAAGTTGATTTAATGTAATTTAAAACAATGATGGGGACCTCAGTCTTTATATCTTTAATTACTGGTAATAATATTAATAACAATGATAGAGATACTGCTACTACTACTGCACAATGCACAACACAGTTATCCTGCACATTAACGTTCATGTGTGAAGAGTGTCTGCTGTGTGCTGCAGGTCTGATCAGCCGGTACCCGGAGGAGGACCTGGAGTCGTTTCCTCTGCCGGAGTCGGTGCCGGTCTTCTGTCTGCCGATGGGCGTCACCGTGGAGAGCTGGCCTCTGAACACAAAGTACCAGCTGCCCGTCTTCTCCACCTTCGTCCTCACCTCCGCCTCCGGGGACAATGTCAGAGGAGCAGCAACACACACAAACTCACAATAAATAGACGCTTAAAATACATGAATGCAGCAGTAATATTAATTTAGCAGATCGTGTTTCTGTCTATTTAAAGCGCTGCCTGTCTGTGAAAACTCCGCTTTTCGCTCACGCAGGTTTACGGAGCGGCCATCCAGTTCTACGAGTCGTTCCCCAGGGAGCTGCTGTCGGAGCGGCAGAGCGTGAGGCTCGGGCTGCTCAGCGTGGTCGACCGGCGGCCGATCACCAACCGCAGCCTGCAGGTGAAGAAGAGCATCTGCGTCCTCTCCCACTGGCCCTTCTTCACCGTCTTCCAGAAGTTCCTCACCTTCGTCTACAGATACTCCATCTCCGGACCGCACGTCCTGCCGCTCGAAAAGTCAGTGCTCTCATGTTTAAATATAGACTAAATCAGTTATCAGTTTATTGATGAGTTTTTTATGGGGTGAAGGGAGGCGTTACGTATCCTTCCATCACATTGACCATTTTGACTCGTGAACAAATGTGTGATTGATACTTTTTTTTTTTTACTCCGTCTTTAGACACATCTCCAGCTTCATGCACAACGTCCCGTTTCCTTCCCCACAGCGACCTCGCATCCTCGTTCAGGTACGACTCAAACCTTTAATGTGTGATGTCCGTCTGTTCCTCAGCAGGTCATCAGAAATAATATACGATTCTCAAAGTTCAAATATGAAGCAGAAAAAAAGGCCTGAATTTTCAGAAAACCAGCTGCCCAACAAATAACAACAGAAAAGAGGAAAATATATTTATTTTATTTTATTTC
>NW_024624806.1:0-1622 GCF_008729295.1 Plectropomus leopardus
CTTTTGTTAAGTTGTTAACTGTAAAGGAGTAATGCATTATTAGCTTTATTATTGTTTCATGTTGTCCTTTGGCCCCTGTAGTTTTCTGAACTGTGGACGTACTTGACTGCTCAGGTGAACCTGAGAAGAGTTTATAATCCTCTTTTTATGATGATTTTTTATGAGTTAAAGTCCCTTCACTGAACTTTTTTAACAGAAAGGTGAACGAGCGGCGGCGGACTGAGAGTAATAACCAGCACGTGTTGGGATGGGCCCCAAATACTAAATGGATCATAAGTAATAATCACCCCGGGGTTGCAGACAATAACCCCCCCCCCCCCGCAGTATCTCAATCCATTTGTCTTGGAAAAGGAAATTACTAAATCCAATACAGTTCGATAAAAATCTGGCCTGTCTGGATCGGCTGCTGGAGGATAATGCGGCCTGATAAAGGCGCTCGTTTCCGGCCGCGCGCCATCCGTCATCCGGGGGTTGCTCCCCTGGTCAAGCTGTCTGTGCTCCAATGGATGACTGCAGCAGCTTCAGCTGCTCGCTCCGCCGCCGCCGAGGTTACAGGGTTTAGTTGTTCGTGGAAGCCGCTCTGTTCTGCTCGGACCGCAGGAATTATTTATTATTTATCCGCTCGTCTCGAAACGCAATAACAGATTAGACGCTTAGTCTCTGTGAGTCTCACTGCCGCCCGATTTTAATGCAGAATCTGAACTTTTTACTGCCGTTATGCGCATTTTACATTATTCCAGGTACATTAACAGAGTATTTATGGCGACGCCGGCTCTGTGCATGGACACGAGGGGCGACAAGGACTCCCGAAATGCTCCGCCTGCCTCACGTACGCCAAATATAGGCACATTTAGCCCCCAAAAATTCTCACTTATTCTTAAGTACTGTCACTAAAGCAGGGCTACTCAACTTGTGCACACGTTTCTCAGATTTAGGACATTTCTAGGATTTTAGGACATTTTAGGATTTTAGGGTTTTAGGATTTTTTCAGTCTTTAGGACGTTCCTCAGATTTTACAGTGTTTTCGGGATTTTTGGAATTTTCTCTGATTTTAGGGCGTTTTTTTGTTCTTTGTTGAACATTTTTTGGACATTTTCTGGGATTTTAAGACATTTCTCAGATGAAGGACATTTCTAGGATTTTAGGACATTTTTAGGGTTTTAGGATTTTTTCAGTCTTTAGGATGTTCCTCAGATTTTTTGGACATTTTTTAGGATTTTAAGACATTTCTCAGATGTAGGACATTTTTAGGATTTAAGGACATTTCTTAGGTTTTTTTTTTCTTTACTTTCTCTGATTTTTCTAGGATTTTAGGACATGTGTAGGATTTTCAAAATATATTACGAAATATATAAAAATGTTTTTAATTTTCGCACTTTTTTCCAGGTCATTTCCTTATTTTTTCCTAATTTTTGGGCCATCTTTTGTTAAGTTGTGAACTGTAAAGGAGTAACACATCATTAGCTTTATTATTGTTTCATGTTATCCTCTGGCCCCCCGTAGTTTTCTGAACTGTAGACGTACTTGTAGACTTTGACTATCAGCTCATGGCGTGACCTCTGACCCGTGTCGGTGTCTTCCTCTGTCATTTTTTAGAAATGTGAGCATCTCTCGCTGTTGCA
>NW_024624807.1:0-1627 GCF_008729295.1 Plectropomus leopardus
TTTTTTTGCCACAGTTTTTGGATTCTGCCCTGCCTAACTCTGCTCATGTCTCTTTCCATTTGAATATAAAACAATATAAGTTTGTGCCGTGTTAGTCAACTAAAAAATGTTTAACAGAAGTTTGGTGCATGTGGGAAAACTTTTGCTTTTTTTGCTGTTTATTTATATATCACATTGTTCGAATGAACGTCCCGAACAAAGGAACAGTCACAATTTTCGTTTTTCATCATTTGCTAAAAGCAGCAGGAGGGATGATGATGTATAAAAGGAGCTGAAAATGCTGTTTTGATACTCACAGTAGACGCCAGCATTGATCCTCCGAACCAGACAGCGTACCTCTGCATGTGATGAGTGATGACTTGCACATCAATGGGTTTGGGCTGCGAAGAAAACAGAAAATAACTTTGTCAATAACCCGAAAACACAACACAACTTCCAAAAACTTCTGCACACTTTTAAAGCGTATTTCAAGATTTCAAAGATCTTTTGTCGGATGAATCTTCCTCCTGTTTCCTCACCTTCAACTTGCCGCCGCTCAGCTCCTCGCTCATTTTCAGCCGTGCGTCCACGGTCCTCTTGAGGTCCCTCTGCAGGCGCCGGCCGAAGTCCCTGAACATGGTGGAGCCTCCGGAGAGCACGATGTTCTGCCGCACGAAGAGACGTTGATAACAGACTGACAGTTTAAGTGACTGTTTGTCTTTTTATATATTTTATCCATTTTATTTCCTTTTATTTGCAGTTTTATTGCTTTTATTTGCTTTTGTTGTTCTTGGTGTATTTCTTTGTATTCTTTTATATTGACACGTATGTCCCGCATCGCGCATCATTTGTCCTAATTTTATCTGAACTCTACCTTTGTTTCGTCTCACTTGTGTTTGGCTTTCTGTTGTTGTATTTCCTTCTGTATCCTATTTCTGCTTTGCTTTGTTTGTCAAAGTACATTAAAAACTCAGTCTTAAAGGTGCGATATAAATAATGTTTTTCTTTTTATTATATTTAACTAATAAATTAATTGTAAAAATTGTGTTCTGTACCTTGTACAGCGGACGTCTGACATCGATGGGGCAGTTTTGGATGACCTCGTCCACCACCTCTGAGATCGGCTGGGTGAAGTCTGGGTTGGCAAACTGGAAATATTGGAGGCAAAAAAACATTTGTACAATGCAAAAAAAAAAAAAAGAAAAAAGATTTGCTTTAAAACTGCTCAATTTAAAGAGAAAATCAGAAAAAAAGAAGAAATTATTTTTGATAAAAGTCACATTTTAACTCTGACATGTTGATACTTTAAACTACATCATCTATTAGCAGCAGCAGAGGTGATTAAATATATGTTAATATCGATGTATCGCACCTCGGGGTGGAAGAAGATCTCAGGCCCCAGGAAGCGCTCGTAGCCGACATCGATGGTGAACTCCTTCTTGGTTATGGAGTTGATGCCCGTGTACTGTTTGATCCACTTGGAGCCGTCTGTGTCGTACTTATTGAACTCCTTAACGAGGTCGGGGCAGACGTAGCTAAACCGCTCCTGAAAAAACACAAAACAATACAACATTTAGACGACACCTTCAATGTTGAGAAAATAAAGTGAAGCTAAACTTTTGGTTAAATGTGTTTATGTTTTTGGACC
>NW_024624808.1:0-2351 GCF_008729295.1 Plectropomus leopardus
CCCGGGTGCTCCTGTGGATCAAATATGGTTGTAATTTTCATGGTAGCCTATACGAGGATGTCGCTTCTGCACTATTCTGAATTCTTCAAAACGTTCTCTAAAATTCATAATAATGAGATACTACCTAACCGAGCAGCAATCACAATTGATGTGTCTCGTGAAGAGTTTGCAAAGTTTGCAGGTGCACTGTTTGATGCCTCAGGCTTCCTGTCATTATTGGCTCCACAGTTCAGTTGATTCAGTGAAAATCTGCCAAACCACCACTGCACTCATTACAGTAAATGGATGGAAAGTTTTATGGCACATTTCAAGAGAATTTGGAATAACCCACAATTTGGGTTTTTAAAGCCTCTAGGGCCTTTCTCTCCTACTTTAAACAACAAGTTGTAACAAAACATTATTATTAGAAAATGAAAAAAACCTAGTAAAAAGAAAACTATATTCATAATCATTATAAATCTATATTTAAAATCATGTTACAGAAAAAAATACACATTTTTTAATGTATTCATTTTTTAGGTCATTTTCTTGTGTGTTTTTGTTTTTTTGCTTATTTTCATTTCTTGTATTTTTTTCCAATCTTGCCATTTTGGGGGCCATGTGTTTTGTTTTCAAATACTTTTTTTTTAGATTTAAAAAACAAAATTAAGTTGTTACAGATTATTAGAATTATAGATTTACCTTGCCCACCATTTCAGCAAGGTCAAATAAATAAAATTTAATAAAACATGACAAAAAAAACAAGGATAAAAATTAACGCAAGAGTATATTTCATTGGCATTCTATGACAGGTATGGTAGTGAGTCTACATTAAGTCTGGTTATATAAACTGCAGATTAATATAGTCCATATTATCAATAGAGGGTTTCCATATCTTCCTAAATTGATCGTATCTACCTCTCTGCTATTTTCTCCAAATTAATTCACTTAATTATTTCTGAAAACCATTTTGCAAAGCTGAAGGGCAGGCTGATTTCCATGTTAGAGCTATTGCAACAGCAAGTGCAATCTTAGGGAATTTAAAAACAGTATTGCTACTGAAACTTAGACCAGTAAGTTTACCAAGAAAACACAACTCAGGTGGAAAGGAGACAACTATAATATCATCATGGGGCCATGTGTTGTTAAGATGCTCTTCGCTTTCTCCCCATGTTTTTGAAAGAATTTAAACCAATTTGTTCAGGTTTCAAAGGGTTAAGCATAGTTTCCCTCCCTCTCGCCCTTCTCAGCGTATCCTTCGAATCTTTTATGATCTGTACATTGTTGCATTCAGTATGGCAGTTATAGTGCTGTTTTTTGTTATCTGTTTTATGTTGCATTTAAAACACAGCATTGTTTTCTCAATCATCCATCCAGCAGGCTGCGTGTTTGTTGGCTGTGAAGTGCTCGGGATGGCTGAGAAACGTGTTTACTGTGTGTGGTGTTTAGACTGTGTGTGGCTCGCTGTGTTTGGACTCCCATGCACCCTGACTGATGTGTTGCTGTGTGTGTTGTCTTTGTTGTGGGTGTATTGGCAGAGTTACGGCGGATGACTAAGATGAAAAGCACTCGCTGATGCTCTGGAAAACACATCAGCGCAGAGGTGAAGTATAGCGAGCCTTGCATCGCTGTAACATACCGTGGTACACATGGAAAGTGTATTACTGAGGGATTCATAAGTAATTTCAGTGGTTGGAAGTGTTTGGAGTGGAGTACAGTTTTGCTCATGTTAAAATCTTTCAGATGTGTTTGTATGGTGGTTGTTTTGTAACTTTCCATCCTTTCATGGATACATTTAAACCATAAGAACAGAAACTGACAAGGACTTTTACATTACATTGAAACCAGTATGTTTGATACTAAGGACCTGACTATATCCACACGGCGCCCTTCGGTCTTCCTCAGGGCGCACACGTTTAGGAAATTTACATTTAGGCGCATAAGTGCGAAAGGGCCCAAAGCTTTTAAGAGAACTGGGAAAGGTATATACATGTTACGAAACCTAAGTCACTTCTGGATCAATATCACTTTTCTTCTGCTGCATTCAGACGCCTTTAAAAAGTATTTGAAACATTTGAACTCAGAGCACATTGGTTTGATTTATTTCAAAAACATGTGGAAAAGGGCAATGAGCAACTTGGCAAGACATGTCCAGCAAACTGCAAGAAATTAGCAGATTTAGATAACTATTGTTAGAAAATATGTATACATACACACACATACATGTGCAATTATGCTCCATGTGCAACTGGTGTGTATGTTTGCTTATGCATATTTTTATATTTATATTTTTTCTAGACTGTTGAGTTGTTGGCACCTTGTAACTTTATGGTACTATTTTTGCACCTTGTTTTTTATTATACTTGGCACCT
>NW_024624809.1:0-4051 GCF_008729295.1 Plectropomus leopardus
GAAAATGCTTGAAGCGTTAAAGGACCGTCAGAAATTTGAAAATCCAATGATAATTTCTGTTTTTACAGTGTCTGGCTTCAATACATTATTTTTGGGGGTCTTTTATTTTGGCAGGGCTAGGGGTTTGGAAGGCATGATTGTTAAAAATTGTTATCATTTTTACTGTTATAACAATCACCAAAATTAAAACATTGACATTACAAAAATAAAAATAAAAAAATACCAAAAGTGTTTAAAGAAAAAAAAGGAAAGAAAAATCACCCAAAATTTTGGGAAAGAAAACCTGTTTTCTTTAATAATCATCAGTAAAATAATATGTTTTTAATGATAGCAGTTGCAAAGTATTTTGTTCCTGTCCAGTACTAATTACAAAAAAAAAATTATGAGAGCGCAATTCATATTTTAAGTTACAGAAGGTTTTCAGTGATAAAAACGAGCCAAATTGCTTAAAAAACCATCAAAAGAATTAATCAAAGAGGAGGATCCCCCTGCACCCCCCTTCAGAGGTTCGGGCTAAGCCCCCAAAGTCCTCAAATCTTAAAAACGCCCCTGCTCGTAATAATTTCCTTACAAGGACCAAATGCGTTCACGTGGACAGAAAGTGGGAGACGGTCCAAACTCGAGCCGTTCATTTCAATTCTTAATCTACATTCTGTCAGCGGTTAACTCCCTGCAGATGGATGTTTGTACAAGAGAATAATGTGCAGAAAAGGCCACGAGGTTACGCTACTGTACATTTATCACATCACTAAAGCTGACAGCTACATAGCACATTCACGTTTCCCATTAAAGAGCTGGATTCCCCCATTTCGCTCGCTGTAATAACACCGAATATGACTTCTGCCCCTCAATTCCTCCTCCGCCCTTCCATCCTATCAGTCTCGTCTTTCCGCCCAATCACTTTCTCATCCCTCCTCATGTCTTCTCATTTTGTACCACCTCCTTCCTTCTCCTCCACCTGTTTCCATCCTCTTCCTCCCGTGTAATCCTCGTCTCGTTCTCCAGCTCTTTTTCTCCATAAATCTTTGCTACCATCCCATCTTCCCTTCCCATTTCTTCATCCTTTTTATCTCTGACCTTTGACAGCCATCCTCCCTTTTTCTACGTCCTACTAAATGTTCTCTTTCACCTCCCGCACATCCCTCCATCTTACTCTCCTTCCTTCACATCAAACAGGAAGCCACGGAGAAGACGGAGAAGCAGAGCAAACCTCTCCCGAATCCTTCCGAGAGTATTACCTTTCAAATGGATATTAACACAACCGCTCCTCATTCCCTACTATCATTTCTTTTTTTACATCTGTCTATTCATCCATTCATCCCAGTGCCTAGCTTCATGACAGGGCTATCAGCTGATATAAATCAGCTTAGGGAGGAAAATCCCCCGCTAAGCTGTGCAGCGGTTGCTGCAGGAGGAGACGATGTAGAAAATACAGATGTGATGGGAATGAGGATTGGAGCAGCAGGAGATGAAGCCGAGAAAAAAACCCTGCAGAGTCTGACAGAGAGGAAAGTGAATGCAACACGTCCTCTGTTAGCCACACTGACTGTTTGTTAACTATTGCAATGAGAGAAAAGGTCCAATCTAAATGATTCATGCTCTGATGATTTTGTGTTCAGATCAGTAAGAGCTGCAAAGAGGAAAAAGTATTTTGGGTGTCCTTATGAGTAAAGTTAGTGCAGCTTCACTCTGCAACATGGATCTTAATAAACTTGGGTACGACATCAAGTTTGATGTATGTGAATGTACGATGACATCTCCGACCTACGTCGTAACAACAAAATGTTGCTCATCTACGCCGCTGTAGTGGTAAGAGCAAAATGTAAACAAATGAGTCGAGCCCTCACTAGAGTGACATTTTGGGCAAAAGTCTGAAGGAGAGCAGGAGGAGGAAAATGTGGACGTGGTCGCTGCGGATAAAGAGGCCAACTCCGCACGGCAGTTTTGCAACCAGAGGTCGGAGAAAGTTTTAGCATCTACCAGCATTTAGCAGTGTTGCGCTGATCAGTGCGTCTTTTCATGCTGCATTTCTGTTGTTTGCAGTTTGAATGTGACTTTTTAGCATTCTGAAAAACTGCAAAATTTTGTGAGACATTGATGACGCCATTGTGTTTCCCATTAAAACTGCACAAATTGCAATTGCGAAAATATAATGGAAACAGGTCAATTTAAAAAAAAACTTTATTGCAAAAAATTTATTGCAAAAACTTTTTATGCTCACATTAAGTGGCATCTTCGAAAAAGCCGTAACTGCAATGGAGACCCTTTTTAGTCTTTTCTAGGTCACATGATGCTATGTGCTCGTCAGTAGGAACTGGCTCCGTCATGATGCTGCAGGAGCTACAAGAGCTGTTATTGCATCACATAACTCTGAGAAAGTTGATCATCCGGAAGTTTTGAATCTGCAATTCCTCTGTGAAATCGTGGACTATCAGAACAGAAATCCCTCATACGTGGCCGCTCCCACGTATAAGGGGCTCGCCTTTCCATCACGGCTCCATAACACGCCTACGTGGCCTTGGATTGGAAATAATGACGGCTAGTTTGGTGGCTGCAATAGAAATAAAGCTGCTAATGTTTTGAACATCCATCGCCATGGTTACTGGGATGTTATCATGACAGAGAAGTTGCAGAGCATCACTCATTTGAAACGCAGTCATCTCGCAGTTGCGTTTTATCAACATTTTGACAATATCGCTTAAGTTTTGCACAAAACTGTGATGGAAACCAGCTTAGTAAGTCTAGAGGCTCTTGTTCTTGATTACTCGTTTTTGTATTATGTTGCTTTAAAACTGTAAAGAATCATATTAACTATGTCCTCCAAAGTGCATTTCAACATTAAAAATCATAACACCAGGCTCAAGTTAGTGAGTTGAGGCTAAAACCCCCAAAAACATTCAGAAGTTTGATTTTGGGCCAATTTCATTCACATTATTCATCTGAAATTTACTGACTGATCATAAAACGATTCTGCAAACGTTTCAGGTTTATGATAATGTGACTCCCCCCGTTATATATTCAGCCATTATGATGATTGTGACCTCAGTGCTAGTGCCAAAACATTCATATACACTATATACATCAAACCTGCTGACCCATCTCTAATTCAACATTATATGGGGGGTTTTATATATCTGAAACTGACTCGTAATACCTCTTGGCATCATAGAAATGTGTTTGGCATACGTCTTTATGTGATAATAATGTGAAACATTATGGAGAGAAAAGCCATAACTCAAACCGATGAGACATGAAAAGATGCTTCTCGCACACAGATTGTTGTTTGTAATGCTGGTTTGTTTGTTGTTGACGCTTCAGATCATCTTCCCAGTTTACTATCACTGTATATTCCTGTAATGAGAACAACATTGCCACCCAGCAGAGCTGGCTGCAGCCGCAGAATACTATCTGGGTCAAATGAGTGACAGGACGATCGGCTGCATCGCTAATGCAGCCAACTTGGCTCGGAGCGTGCGATGATGCTCCTCTGAGAGTCCCATTGAGGAAAGTGAAGAGCAGACTGAAGGTTTGTGGCTGTGTGAAACATTCAAAGTCCCTCCGGCAGCGTCCGGGCCTCTCAAACACTCTACTCTTCTCTACTCTACTCTACTCTACTCTGGATGCCGTCCAGAGCTTCACTGGCAGCATCAATGCAGGCCTTGTTCTGTGGCAGGACACACACACACACACACACACACACACACACACACACACACACACACACACACACACACACACACACACACACACACGCATTTGAGAATTTACTACGGATTCATACAGGAGCGAAGACAGAGCATGAAAATATGTCCATCATATCTTATTCACTGGAATTTGATCTGTTTTCATGTGTCTTCTTTTTATGTATTAGAGATTATTCCTGTTATCCCTTAACATTAACATTAACCCTCGGTGTACTTTTTTTATTTTTTAATATGGTCGATGTCTTTGTTGTGTATTTGTTTTATGCAATTGTGTTTATGTTGCTTTTTTTAACTTTTGTACAGTGTCTTTGAGTAAAAGCCCTTTATGAATCAATTTCTTCTTCTTT
>NW_024624810.1:0-2642 GCF_008729295.1 Plectropomus leopardus
GCAGACGTAACAGCTCACATCCTGTAGAAAATGCGAAGCTGTGACGCACAGCATTTAGTGGGTCACCTCTGTCACTGAACCAAAGTTTTTTTTAAAAATTGTATTTACACAAATTACGTCACATCTTTTCTTCTTAAAAAAAATAGGGTACAATAATAACATGAAATTTACCAAAAAGGCCATTGACGCCTGTTTTGGTATTCAGCGCTCTGCTTTTTGGAGCAGCTGTCGTCTCCCACAGACCCGGCTCTGCGTCACCGTGTAAATGCTTTGATGATGATGGAAGTCCGACATCATATCTAACAGACTGCAAAATCATCTGATATAAGTCATCTTTTTTTATTATTATTATTTTGAATCCAGTGATGGAGTCAAAATATTATGATGCAAATGACTCGGCAGCTCTTTAAAGAGGCTGATTGACACTATATGTTTATTTGTTTGTTTTTTATTCAAAGCTGTCCATAAACAATACTGATAATGCTTGGGGAGGGGCTTTTTATTGTTAATAAAATGCAAAATAAGATTCCCATAATGACCCACAAAAAATAAGCAGAATCCAAACACTGGGAGGAAAGTTTGTTATAGCTAAAGAAAATCTAAGTGCAGTAAAAGTTTCCCTTTCCTCAAAACTAAGAATCGTGACCATAATCCTTTGAAAAACATAGATTGTTGTTTTGAAATTAAATTATTGTGCCTTTCCAATCGAGCAGAAATCCTTTTAAAAAAGCATTAACCTTTTAGACCCTGGCTCGGCATCAGTTTTGATGTGCTTCATTTAGATGCTTTTTACAAACATTCACCTGAGAAAATTGATTTCTTTTAAAAATTTTGGGAAAAGGCAATAAGCTGCTTTGCAAGAAATACCCCGCAAATTGAAAAAAAAAAAAGGTGACATAAAATCACTCAAAAATTTGCTATGGTGAGATTGTTCTTTTTTTTTAAATAGGGATAATGTCCAGAAAACTATACTTTTATTTTGCATGATTATACATTTTAAATTGTCCTATAGAAAAAATGTTTTAAGCACTTTCTTTGGGTCATTGTTTTGTTTCCTTTTGTTTTGTACTCTTCTTCTGTACTTTTTTTGTTTTCCTTATTTTCAGGTCATTATCTTGTAACTTTTTACTGTTTTCTTGCTAATTTTCAGGCCATTCCTTGTTAAGTTGCTCATTACAACAGAGGATTGCGACCATGTTAAAAAAAGTTAGTTTTAGAGGAGACTACCTTTGTTCTTGCCTGTTTTAGTTTTTACTAGTAATATGTTTATATCCGTAATATAATATCCCCTTTCTGGTAAAATTACAACTTTATTCTCATAAAATTATTACTTTTTTTTCCTCATAAAATGACAACTTTATTCTTGTAATATTGTGACTTTTTTCTCATAATGCTACGACTTTATTCTCAAAGTCTCAACCAAAAAAAATATAATGTGGCCCTAAAATTATGCTGTAGCTCATTGCCGTCATGTTTTTGCAAGAAATAAAAACTAAAAATGTAAAAAATCAAGCTATTTTGCTTGGGTTTTGAAGGGTTAACGCTAGAGGTTCACGGGGGTCGTTGGTATGTAATACCTCCCTCTGGCTTGGCACAGTGTGGTGGAAACAATGTTTGTATTGGACCTGATAATAAAGACTGAAGCCTGACTGTCCCTGATGGAGCCCACAGCTGTTTCCATCAGCACTCAGTCAGACATGGAGCCCCAAAATAGAGCGCAGATAGTGTGGGAGCTGTGTGGAAGTCAGCAGCAAGAGCAATACTAACAGGGGAACAGATACATAACAGAAATCCGGAACAAATCACTGGAGCAAACATATTTACAGGTTATCACTAAATGTGGAAATTGCTGCTGTGATGGGACCCAAAAAGAGGAGCAGCTCTGGGAAACCTTTTTATCCCTCGTGGTGTTGATGTTTTATTCAACGAGACTGAAACGACATTATGATCTCACAAACAGGCAACACATAAATGGAATCCATTTCCCATAACCCCTTGCAACCTTGACCTGCCAGCAGGCCCTGTTAGGCGCAAACATGCACTATTGTTGCGGGTGTGCAAACTGCTCATTTTATAAGCAAACAAATGGATTCTAATGATGGCAGCGGTACCTGTGTGTGTGTGTGTGTGTGTGTGTGTGTGTAGGTGTGTGTATTGCGACCCAGGCCAGGCTACAGGGCACATTAGCTGATGCATATCTCAGTGTGCAGCACCAGGTAAAGCTGCTCTCTTTCAACATGTGACATTCACACGCACATTAGCTGCTTCTAACGCACTTTAAAATGTGCAGTGCGATCTTCATCAAGCCCCCCCTTCCTCCCCCACATTTTACAGAGAGCTCTGTTACCACCAGCATCCTGGCCATGGGGACATGTGGAATACAACACAAACTGGCAGGTACAGTGGATGCATGCAAATCCAAAATACTGACTGGGAATCAGCCAAAACTACAGAAACATTTTCTCTTATATTGACCATCCTGGTAAATATTTTTCCTTGTGCCTCCGTCCCTACCTCTTCAGCCTGGAGGACACAATGTCCCTGATTTCCAAAATCAATTTATAATATGGACTAGCACACAAAGCACACTTGGTGCTATCTAGTGAACCCAGAGGACATGATATCCATGACGTCCAAAAACA
>NW_024624811.1:0-2152 GCF_008729295.1 Plectropomus leopardus
TATTATTTTTTTTTTTATAAGATTATTAAAAGAATGTTGATGCAGGTTTCAAGGGGTTAGCCAATGTATTTCAGTCAGGATGGCTTTGTTTAAAGAGCACCTTCTTTAAAAAAAAAAAAATTAGAAAATTTTCATGTCACCCTCTTTTTTTGTCTTACCAGATTGCAAATGAAAAGCGTATGGAGATGTTGGCCGAAAACAAAAAGACCAGAGTTCCTGGTAAACCGCGTCATTTCATAGACGCCTACCTGGATGAACTGGATAAGGTCTGTGGATATTTTTGTTAATAAAAATAATTCGGTTCTGCTGGTATGAACTGGCATTTTATTGACCTCTGAAACATTTTAGCTCTCTATCTCTGTTAGTAACATAATAAACAATGTTTACGTGTCCTTTTTCTCTTTTGTCTGCCTGCAAAAAGAGAGGAGACGATGGCTCATCATTCAACGAAGACCAGCTTTGTGCATATCTTTTGGACCTTCACTTTGCCGGGACTGACACGACCGCCAACACCCTGCTCACTGCCTTCCTCTACCTGATGAATTATCCACAGATACAAGGTGCGTCTGCTGATCATCTCTGTGTCAACTGTATTTAGCCCCAACAAAGACGTGGCTCCGGAGGATGATGGTGCCGTCTGTTAGTCAGATAGTCCACCAAATATTTCAACAACTCTTTGATCAACGGACATGACATTTTGTAGAAACAGGATGCTGCCCGTTCTCATTTCGAAGTCATTAAATACTGCTGCTTTTGCAGCGCTTTCCACATAGGATTCTGACGCCAAAAGCCACATTTAGCGTCCACATGATACGCCATTTTCCCTTTTTATTATACCATTTTGTTATATGAGATACGTCCATCGACGTCAATATGCAAGAGCAAAACATCATCAAACATCTGCACCGCTGTAGTGGTAAGAGAAAAATGTTTATTGGTTGGTTGGCAGACGTAGGTCGTAACAGCAGTCACACAGTGAAAGGCTCATCCCAAATTTCTGACACTGTCAGAATTTAATCCTAAACTGTTTTAGATCACAAGACTTTGACGTAACAATGTAAAACCACCATTTCAGAGCCACAACTAAAGATATCGCCACATTATTATTTATCCTCCATGTGCAATTGGTGTATATATTGTTTGAACGTATTTCTTTTTCTAGACTGTTGAGTCGTTGTTTGCTACTTGCAACTTTATGATTATTGTTCTTTTTATCCTGTACCTCATAGCTGCTGTAACACTGCAAATTCCCCCACTGTGGGACTCCTATCTTATCTTATCTTATCTTCATTCTTGGGCTGTCCCGGGTCATTTTTCGCCCTGGACAACCCAAAATCACCCAGTGTATACTTTTCTGTAGTCGTGATTATGGTTAGACTTTTCCTCATTTTAAAGCTCTTTTAAACTGAATTATCACATTTCATTTTTTTAAACACGGACAACAGACCACACCTGCATGTGATTTACCATCTTTACAAACAGTTTAAAAGATTCCCATTTTCCTTGGAATCAGCTGACACAGTTTGGCTGTTGTGAAGCACATGAACTGAGGAAACTGCCTCACTATTTGGCTCCCTCTGTTGGTTTCTGTCTCTCTGTGCTCCTCAGAGCGCTGTCAGCAGGAAATAGACAGCGTCCTGGATGGGAAGGATGAAGCCAGTTTTGAAGACAGACACCAGATGCCTTACGTGCAGGTACGAGGAGCGTTTTAAAGTGCTGTAAAGTGTAAGATCTAAGTCGTATTATATATCTGAGATCTCACAGTGATGCAGTGTGAGGCTCTAACAGCTGCCTCTCTCATGCAGGCTGTTATTCATGAGATCCAGAGGGTGGCGAACACTGTTCCTCTCGCTGTTTTCCACTGCACCACTAAAGACACCGAGTTAATGGGATACTCCATCCCCAGGGTAAGTAGTAGTAGTAGTAGTAGTTATAGTAGTAGTGTGTTTTAAAAATGCAGAAAAAGGCTAAATATCACAGCAATATAAGACTTATTGAAGAGGGAGTAGTGTAGAATATTTACGCAAAAAAAAAATATCCTCTTACAAACACAACAGTGTTGCTCTCTGAATCACTTTTCAAAGCTACAGTCTTTGAAAACAAAAAGACAAAACATGGCCCAAAATTTAGCAAGAAATTAGTAAAAAAAATT
>NW_024624812.1:0-3203 GCF_008729295.1 Plectropomus leopardus
TATATATTACCTATACCACCTTTTACTTCAGCTTTAAAGTCTCTCTCTGTCACAGAGATGAAGAAATACAAAGCTGTCTGTTTGACTCAAAATGTCTCTTCTTCCGTTTCAAAATTAAAGTCCTCTGATAACGTCTCTCTTGACAGAATCCCGTTTGAAATATCTGCAGGGGTCGTGCTGTTGACAATGAACGAGCTGCTTGGCTTCATAAATGAATGGGATTTGTGCTTACAAATGTGAATTTTATTTAATTACTTGACATGAGTATGAGATAGATTAGATAGATCGATAGATCGCTAGATCGCTAGATCGATAGATAGATAGATAGATAGACAGATATTCATTGCTATCAGCTATCATTGCTACTTCTGACCTGCTGGCAAGAAGGGTGCATTAGGCATGCAGATCCTGACTGGGATATTTTGCAACAGCCTGACAGCCTGGTGCTGACTGTGCATGATTCAAATAAGTTAGTTGCAACTGATTAGAGTTCTGTAACTGCCTTTTGATTTCATAATGTGCTTTTTTTTCATATTAACAAAACTTATAGATAGAATTTCTGTTGCCTCCAGACAGCTAAATGAAAATAAAAACTTCAAACAGCCTTCAAGCAGTTATGGATGAAAGATATAACCCGTTAATCTGTAGCTCTGATGAGACTTCACTAGTGTTATTGCCACATTCACATTAAAAATTGTATTTTGATGCTGATGCTAGTGGTGCAAAACATGTCACAAATACCAACACCCTGTCTAGCACCAGTTACGTGAAACTTCTGGTCCCCAGATCTGTTGTTTCAATTTACATCAAACATATTTTTCAACCACATATAAAAATGTCATTCAGCTCATAAATGGCTAAATGTGAAACAATTTTCTTCACTTAAAGGAAACTGGACATTGACTGATCAATTGCATCTATACCCTTGCTGACGCGCAAATCTCAATTGCAATTTTGTGGCTCTTAGTGTGGGAGTCATCTTTTGAGACAGTAAATTCCCAAATTGTGCTTTATTGGAACCCAGAATCTCAGACGAGCCCCAGATAAATTGTGATAAATTGAGATGAATTGAGACACTGACCCATGTCAAATAGTTAACAACACATCTATTCAAATGGGGCTCCAGAGCCCAAATTGCTAAATCTCTCAGTCCATAGTCAGTATTAATGTTTAGATGGTCTTTATATTTACAGGAGGTGATGCACTGTTGCAGGATGAGAGTCTATACAATCATGTGGCATTCCAATTTTCCTGTGGCGCAACCTATTTTTGCATCTGCAATCTGCTTTCTGCTATGAATTGTGTGATTGCAGACCCACGGAAAAACCAGAGAAGTCTGAATAATTATGCTCACCAGGCCTTGAAATTAACAGCAGCTAACTCAGTCAGTCTAGGTAAAATTTGACTGTGGCAGGTAACACACTTTTACCTTCAGCTTTGTTGGCTAAGGTTTTCTCTGTTTTTCTCTGTTTCCATATCAATACAAAGCTTCTGAGGCTTCGGCTGGGTGTGCTTCAACGAACTCTCTTCCACCTACTTGTTTTTACCACACAACAGTCTTATTGTCCATTTCTGAATATTGTGTTATTGAGTGCAATGCATAATGAAGTTCATAAAGTGGTTTTCAATTCTTTTATCCACAGCACAGTGGTGGTTTTCTTGTAGTTTACAGTTACATGCTGTTGTCACGACCGCAAATAATACGAGAGAAGAATTATATAAAATGACATTTTCACAGTCAGAATGTTCTTTTTGTAACTACACAACAATACACATGTTATTTTTACAGATGTGTGTTTTGATATATTTGGCATATTTACTCATAAGTTAACATGCTTGGGTGGAATAATACTGGGAATACACTGATGCATTTCACAGTCAGTAATCAACGTTCAGCTCCTCTGGGTCATCCGGGTCCCTACAGCTATACTGGAAAGCATAATAGAAGCAAACAGTCCCTGCTGCTGAACTACTGACTTGTTAATCAAGTTGACATCTTCACACAACAAAACATCCCAGAAGCAGTGCTGCACATTCAGGTTCAGTCCAACTTCATTTTTTTTTATTTATTTATTTTTTTGGTTGCTGTATTGCCTTGAAAACTAGGTGTATGTGAGCAAGGTCAAAGCAGACAGGGTATATTGTTGTGGGCAGTATTATTTATTTGTTATACAGGTATACACAGGGAATTGTAATGCTTATCAGTGCCAGTTTGGTAGAGAGGTGATTCACTATGTGGGGCTTGAGTTGTTGCTTCATTTTTATACTTCATTTTTCCTGCAATAAAGCTGTCTTAAGTGCTTTCATTTTAGCAAGCATTTGATGAAATTTATGGTTGAGATCCAGAATAAAGTCATTACATATCTCACATAATGAGAGTGGGTGTAATTATCAGCTGACAACAGTACTTTGATTTGTGTTTTTACATGACATTTGATTATGTGATAACAAGGGCAGCTCCAGCTGGCAGGAAGTAGAATGTTAAGCTGTGTTCGATGCATCATTATCACCATTTATGATTATTATTATTAGTAATGAGTTGAGAGAAAGACAGAGTCATTTGCGTGAGGTTAGTGTATTTGCATGAGTTTTAATCATAGACTGTATATAAAGTTGGACGATATAACAGCGCCCAAGAAGTGACGCCAAAACATCTTGATCGTCCCCCTAGTGGCTGGCTATAGTATAGCTCATAAACCTTGCTGCCTCCATGTTTACCAATAGGCAAAAAGTTGACACCCGCATTGTACATAGGCTGGCCCCTCATTTGTGTAATAAGGTGGAAATGCATGTGTAAATGTAGGTGGAAAAGAAAAAGGAGAGGTAAATATGTTTGAGGGAATAAATGGAGGGGGGAGGCAAATAGGGAAAATAATAAATAAATAATTAAACAAATAAATAAATAAATAAATACATTTAAAAATGAATAAATAAAATGGGAAATTAAATAAACAGGGTTTTAAGTGCAAAGTGGAAAATAATACATACATAAATAAGCAAATAAATATGAAAATGAATAAATCGATAAATAAAATGTAAAATTAAATGGTACATGAATAAACTGATGAATAAAATGGAAAATTAAATGGGAAATTTAATAAATATTGTCATTTTTTGGCATTTGTATTTATTTATTGACACATTTATTTATATTTTATTTTGTCAGTTTCAGTCCTTCACCTATTCCGACCTCTGGAGGGCCA
>NW_024624813.1:0-1589 GCF_008729295.1 Plectropomus leopardus
GAGAGGTGGAGAAAATCTTTAATCTCTCTCTTAATTTCTGAAACAAAATAATCTTCTAATTTGTTTCAGTGGTTTTATATTTTCATGTAGGCAGTGCGAGTAATACAAACTATCATTATCTGAGAAGTTTACTTGTTGCAGAAGGTATGCTAGACTAGAGGAGACACATAGTTAAGATAAACAGCAGCAGAAGGCCTGATATCCAGTTGTCAATACCAATACTACGGAAACTCATCGATTTTCGATAAAAAAAAAAAATGCACGATGAACCCCATTTAAGCATAATGTAACCTTGAATTTTTCCAAAGAAATGTGGATGTTTATCTTTGATTCGCTTTGCTACGTTGAAACTATGTCCTACTTTTGTCAGAAAAGTTTGATGGCACCATTTGCATGCTGAATTTTGTGAATTTATTATTAATCCACAGTGAAGGCAAAGTACTTCTGTACATGACCTCTTTATGTTTTATAAACCCATTCTCAATCCAAGGTTATAAAATACAGATTCTTTGCCACAATGCCAATGGCAGACTTACGCTTCTGTATGAGATGCACCATGCTTTTAACTATTTCCGCTGTCTGCAGCGATACTTGACACTGTAAGCGACTGATGTGGTTTAAAAAGCGATAAAGTCTATAGGTCAAACAAAACTGGACTTTTATCCAGGACACCACAGTTCGTATCCAATGTGAAACCAAAAGTCAATGTTATTTTTACATAATGTCTTGCAATTTACATGCATTTGTTGAATGCTATACACAGATGAAGTGAATGGCTGGGTTACAAACACAGCACTGACGTTGTGTTACAATGTGTTTCAGATATGTGCAATATAGATACACACTACACTAACTATTAGATGCATAGTGTAAGTGTTGCAATTAAAGACCTGGAAATGAGGACAGGTGGGTTTTTCATTTCAAATGCAGTCATTGCAGCTGCACTTTTCACCAACTTTCTCATGTTGCTGTCATTCCACGTAAAACCTATGTTTCTCTTTGCATTTTTATGCAATAAATGTCTTAACTTTACTGATGCGTTTTTCATCAAACAGGATTAAAATGTCTTTAGTCCTGTATTTGGTTTAGTTTTTCGTTTACATAAAATTTTTCCCCTCCTTTAAAAAAAGTTATTATTTATTGTCTGTCAATTACCCCGGTTGTGAAATAAAGATCTGTTCCCTAAATAATAAACCTGCGGCTTTGCTTCCTGAGTGTTTTCTCCAGGTATTTGGCAAATCGTGTAATCCTGCTTCCTGGAACCTCGTACCCTCCACCCCCTCAGGTGAGGGAGAGATGCCCGGCACAGCGAGCGGACATCCGCAGACCATCATCCTGCAACGGGGGGGTGGGGGTCAGTGACCCGTGTCTCCTTAAACGACCAGAGGTTAGCCAAAACAGAGGTGTTGGATTCAGGCAGGGTTTCACTGAGCTCCAACCTGTAGCCTCCTGAAAGGAAGTCATTGTACTGTATGACTCTGAAAACATCCCTCCCTCTCTGTCTCACTGAGTTCACTTTCACTCAGGGCTAATTGTGCTGAGGAAAGAAATTTTTTTTAAAAACTGCAGAGTGAGACTCATTTAAAACT
>NW_024624814.1:0-2822 GCF_008729295.1 Plectropomus leopardus
AAATTTCTATATATAGCATTATATAGCTTTGACTTTGATCAACTTTGTCATTCCAACTATACACAACAGCGCACGTGCAATGAAATTTTGTTGCAGCTGCCTCCAAAAATAATAAAAACTGCAGTAACATACAAGAAACACTGAATATAAAAACTGAATAAATAGATCAATAAAAATTGCACATATTCATACACATATAGCATAATGGTGATTTCACAGTAAAGCACTATAAAGCTGCAAATCTTCACATCTGTAAATCTGCAACCATTAAAATTGTTTTTGCACTTTTGCATGAAAAGTTACTACGATTGTCAAAATAGTTTTACTAATTAGTTTTCTGTCAATCAATATATGGACAAATATTAAAAAATTAAATTACATTTAAAAATACATTTTTTATACACAAACAATAAAAACTATGATGAATAAATTAATAAAAGTTTAATATAAAATAAAATAAGTCAACACAAAATGTAAATAAATGAATTTATTCAAACAGAAATTTGAATTTATGTCATATTTTATCAATTAATTAATGCTAAATTCATTTTCAATCCTGTTTCACAGTGACATGTTATTATTCAATGGCGTTATTTATATATTTTTGATTTTTGCATTTATTTTTCCACAGAATAGAAGTACATGGACGATATTTTTGGTCATAATTCATATTAAAAGTCCAAAATTAAAAGGGATAAAATTTAAAAAGAAAAAGGAAAAGGAAAAAGCAAATTTAAAATGTGAAATGATAATTTGAAAATGTAAAGTGACAATAAAAAAAATGACATTTAAATTCAAAAGCTGAAATGGAAATGCTCAAACAGAAATCTTAAATTAATAATCTTTCTAATTTGATCTCTTCTAATTTTCTGTCTGGACTTTTTATTTAAATGTGAATTGACAAAAAATATCCTCTACAGAAACATAAAGTGGCGTGAAAACAAAATATTTAAGTAAAGTATAAAAAAAAAACCCACTTTATTAATCTGTGGAAATTCCCACCAAAACCTGCTGCTGAGAACAAACACACTCAGTTTACTCGACTCAAGATTCGTTACTCAACAAGTGTCAACAACAGGAGGTCGATGACCCCGCGGTGCCCACACAGGACAGAATTGTGTAACACACACACACACACACACACACACACACACACACACAGTAAACATTAGCCAGATTATGTAAAAACGCAGCAGAATATTGTTCAGTGACGGACGGATGTGATGTGTTACAGTGAGCGCTTATTATGTTTGCAAACAGGACACTCTGTCCACAGCGCCCACACACATGCACACACACACGCACACACATACACACACACGCACACGCACACACATACACACACACATACACACACACATACACACACACACACACACACACACACACACACACACACACACACACAGTGAGCTGCAGTGACAGTGAATGAGGACGATGTGACTCATGTTAGTTTGACTTAATATCGAAGCAGCTGAACATGAACGTCTGTTCAGACAGTAAAATAAGTCAATCATGTCGTCATCTCTGCACAAAACATTTAATATAAACTTATCATTTTTATTATTTATTTCACTTCAAAAACAATAGTGATGACTGTGTTGTTGATTTGGTTTTTGTTGTTGTTTATTTCCCTTCTTATAACAGAGAAACAAAGAAAACTTTCTCATAGTAAAAGAACTGAACTGTATTTATTCAAGTTTCTCTCCAAAAGTTTTACCAGATAACATTAAACACATCATGAGAACACCATAATAATTTACCTTCAGCTAACACTCGTTTTTACTGAACGGAGCCTGAACGCATCATAATGGGAAAAAAAAATGACTGTAAAATACCAAAATTTTAAAATGAATGGTTTGTCATTTTAACTTCAGATTAAGGTGCAAAAGTCACATATAGGAATTAAATTTGATCTGTAAAGTATGAAAAATACTTGTTTTTTTTTTGTTTGTTTTATTAGTACATGTTATATGTGTTTTACACACCCTTTTTCTCTTACTGATAAAATTCTGAAAATTAATAAATATTTGATATTCATGATTATGACTGATGTTGGTTAAAAATACACTCAATGAAACTAAAAAAATTAATGAATAATTTAATTAAAGCTTGATTTTCAAAAAGCTCTATTGTGTGCAGAGCGATATGAGTGTGTGTGATATTAAAGCGGCGCTCGAAGGGTTAAACGCGGCTGCAGAGCGCAGCAGGTCGGAGTCCAGCGGAGGTGAAGCAGCTGTTGTGTAACTCTGTGAACATTAAAAACACAGGAGGGAGCGTCGGGACGTCTTATCACAGCTGATGTCACATCGCTGCAGGTCTGACCTCGATTGGTGGGAACGGAAAAATCTAGAGCAACATGCTGTCCCACTGTCCCGCTTCTGTCCCACTTCTGTCCTGTCTCTGTCCTGCTTCTGTCCCGCTTCTGTCCCGCTTCTGTCCTGTCTCTGTCCTGTCTCTGTCCTGCTTCTGTCCCGCTTCTGTCCCACTTCTGTCCCGTCTCTGTCTTGTCTCTGTCCTGCTTCTGTCCCGCTTCTGTCCCGCTTCTGTCCTGTCTCTGTCCTGTCTCTGTCCTGTCCCACTGCCCCGCTTCTGTCCCACTTCTGTCCTGTCTCTGTCCTGCTTCTGTCCCGCTTCTGTCCCACTTCTGTCCCACTTCTGTCCTGTCTCTGTCCTGCTTCTGTCCCGCTTCTGTCCCGTCTCTGTCTTGTCTCTGTCCTGCTTCTGTCCCGCTTCTGTCCCGTCTCTGTCCCGCTTCTGTCCTGTCTCTGTCCTGCTTCTGTCCTGTCTCTGTCCTGCTTCTGTCCTGTCTCTGTCCCGCT
>NW_024624815.1:0-3136 GCF_008729295.1 Plectropomus leopardus
TACAGCTTTTTGGTCATTTTTCCCTAGCTTTTTAAAAATAATTTTCAAAATCTACTAATTTCTTGCACTTTGCAGGATATTTCCTGCCAAGTTGCCCATTGCCTTAATCTCAGTATTTTCAAAAGAATATCAAACCAAATTGCCCCATTAGGTCAAAGAAAAGAAAAGTGATGTCAGTCCAAGTTCAAAGGGTTAACACTTTTGCTACTGTCTTTTAAGGAAAAAGTCTCTGCCTTGTAAAGTTAATAATGCCTTTGTCCATTTTTCCTCCTCTGTCTGTTCTGTTGTTCTGTGTCCATTTGTCTGTTTTTGTGTCCTTCATTTTGCCCTGACAGAAACCCTCATGTCTTCCTAAAATAGCCTGTTGAGTAACGTCTGGTTCTTTTGGAAAGGTTAATTTCTCTTTTTCTCCAAATCCACCCAGTCATCCCTTTTCATAGCCGAGCCCGCTGTGATTTTAACATCAGCTGCTGCTGGTCAGTGTGTTAAAGCGTAAACAGGTTCTGCTTCAGGCTCGCAGCCAGGTCCAAAAACCCTACAACCCCCCTCCTGTCGTTTCACCAGAAAGCCATTTTTATTGAATTTTGGAAATGTAATCAGATTCAGATTCAAATCATCCCTGGAAATACATGTTACAGTAACACAGTAACAGCCTGGTGGCAATGTGTGTGTGTGTGTGTGTGGGGGGGGGCACGGCTGTGATCACTGTCGGCAAAGAAAAGGAGCGTCAGCCACCTGATCTGCAGCCAGGCTGTTTACACATGGCTCTCATTTCCCATAAGTATCCAGAGCTGCCAGCCTCATGAGAACATCCTGTAGTGAGAATGTGAGGAACACGTGCTGCTGAGGACTGTTCGAGCGTGGACTTGTGGCTTTGTCTTTGAGGATTGTTTTTGAAGTCCTGCAGAGGTCATGCAGGATAAATGTAACTTAAGCTAAATGTTTTCTTGCCAACATAAATGTCTATGAAACATTTAAATCTACTTAACATACTCAGGTTTCATGGTGCAGAGGCAGATATTTATCACCTCATCACAAAGCATCTAAGCACTCTTTTTTTTGAATTCTTCTTTAAAACGATGTAAAACGGGGAAAGAAAAGGGCCTTCTTTATAAAGTAAAGCTGGTGAAATAAGGTTGAAATGCTGCTGTAATCTCGTCTGTAAATATATGTCATACTACTGCAAGCATCTTGAATCTTTTTGAGATACTGAAATGAATTGGTCATCCTGACTTTAGATGCAACAGCCTTAAAACAAACTTTGCAGCAGACTGTGGTTTGTTCGAGATCAGATGCTGCAAATCAAACCAGTTCCAAACGACTGATGAGACTGTGCCTTTTTTGGGAACGTACTCTTCGTTGTCATTAACGCTTGCTGCGATGTTGTCTTGTGTATGTATCTCTAGGAGGTAAGCACGGGGGAAAGGTGCATCCCTTCAGGATCCAGGGAAGCCTAGAGAGAAAGAGAAAATCTAGATTTTCACTTAAAAATTGTGAGAAAAACCACAAATGTGCATTAATTAATAAAACCGCTTTATCGCCCAAAGGTGAAGGTCAGGAATGTCATTATATATGGGAATAAATTACAATTAATTCTGTTGTTGCTGTGGTCTGCTGTAAGGAAGAAATAGCTCCAAATTACATTTAGATAGTTCTGCTTGTCTGGCTTGTTGAAGTGATGGAGAGAGAAAGTGGAGGCAACAACAACAGCATCCTGCATGCCTGAGTGTGTTTGTATCACATCCTGCACATCCTCATGTTTTTAGCTTTTTGTTGTGTTGACAGATGGGATCTCTCTCTCTCTCTCTCACTCTCTCTCTCACTCTCTCTCTCTCATCTAATTTGATAAAATTATTCTCAGATAGACATGGCATCATTAGAGGGAGGAAAGTGGGACACAGTTTTGTCTTCAAACCAAAGCCTTTTATTAGATAATAGAAGATTTAGTGAAGCCTGTGTCATCAGGACATAAAAAGCAAAAACGTTCTGTGATCATCATAAAAAAACTTTATCACAGAGTTTTGTCTAATACCTTATATTTATTTTTTAGACTAGGAGGCATCTATGTATCTAAACTCTTAAAATGCATGATTCAGTATTTTTCGAACGTCAGTGTGAGCACAGCAGGATGTCTTGTATGAACCTTACATAATCTGTCTCCCCGCTGCAGCTGCAGTGCAGGCCAGCTGTGTTGGTAGCAGGGAAACTACCTCTTCTGATTTTCGGAGGAGATTGATGTGTGCCTGAGGGAGGCTGGATGTGTTATGTGTTGATGGGCTGCGTCTCCTACAGACAGTCTGGGAGCTGCTGTTTAGCACTAAGCAGGCTTTACAAAGCAGCGGAAAATCCCCTAATGCAGAGCCCAGATGTCTGATGGCTGCGGAGCGTGAAGGAGGCCTCTGTCACACTGTACATAAAAGAGTGGAGTAGAGGAGAGAGAGGTGGAGTGGAGCAACACTTTTGACTCATTCTGGTGGGTCCCTGAAATAAAAACTACACTGATATGTCTGAGACAAAAGCCCAGTGTGATGTTAAACGTCAGCCTTGTTCCTGCTGCAGAGTAGATCTTTATTGGCCCCTAAGGAGCAATAGCTGTCAGAGAGAGTTGATGAATGGACGTCACATAATACGCAGTGACAAGTCAAGTTTACACATTAATCAACACGACCTCATCTTTAATTGCCTCTATGAGCTGCGTGTCACAGCTGTGACTGCTGACTGACTTTGGCTTGTCGGCTGGCTGAAGTACTTAAACTAATTTCTAGTTGTTTTTTATTGATCTTTGCCTAATAGTCATTTCACTGAGCCGACCTTGAACACACCACAATGAAACCTTATGGAAACCTGTTTATTTAGTCAATTAGCTCTTATTCCATCGATTTCAACATTGGATTACTATTTTTAACTGACGGGACTTGCTACAAAGTTTGGGTGTGTGAGTGGATGTTGATGAAGACTGTGCCAGTGTCGTGCAGCAACAGCTGACGGATATAAACGTGTTGGGTTTTTTTTGCCCTGAAGACAGTTGAAGGTTCTGCATTTAGGTTTAATTTGACGTTGCCTGCAATTGATGTATGCGAACCAGTGATCAGATTTAAATGACATGACTTGACTTGAGATGTGTCGTTACATTTTA
>NW_024624816.1:0-3247 GCF_008729295.1 Plectropomus leopardus
TTTTTGCAATTTTCTGGACTTTCTGGACATTTTCAAAAGAAATCAAACCAATTACTCAGGTCATCATCATCAGAGATTTAAATGTTTGTGAGAGACGTCTGAACAAGAGCACAAGAGTGCGATGAATGTATATATAACTGATTTGATGTTTAGCTTAGTATTTTCTTTTTTTTTAATTTTCAAAAAAATCTTTTCTTTTTTGCATATTTTCAAGTAATTTTCTTTTTATTTATTCTTCATTTTTCACATTTTCTTTTTTTGGCTTTTTTTTGATAGTTATTAAAGTTACTTCTTGTACACATATCTTGCTCATTTTTGGGCCTTCTCTTGAGTCGCTCATTAACGCCGTCTTAAATTCCAAAAAAATCCAGCCTGTTAAAATATATAGCTATGATATTTCTTTGCAGTTATCACAAGTTGTTGTTAAACTTTGCTCGGTTTCCTGATCTCTCCTGGTCTGGTGTTGACATACACGTTCGTATCGTCCTCATTTCTCTTCTTCTTCCTCTGAAGGAATACAAGACAAAGAAGGCAGTGATTGACATGATTGGCAGATACTCCTCGCCTGTGATTGGTTGTTTTTGTGCAGGCAGGGTGGATTCTTGCAAAAGCTGCGAGAAGCACAATGAGGTGAAACAACCTGTTTTTTTTTTTTTGTTGTTTTTTTTCGCAAATTGTCTCGGCAAATGTGTGTGCATGTAAGCATCCTGAATCCATAAGCAAAATAAGTCAATTGATTTTTTGTATCGTATCACTATTACTGCTGGAAAAACACAGATGAACCACAATAAAACACCCATGTCCGATCTCTAAAAAGCAGCTGGAAACACAGTTATGGCTAAAAAAAAATACATGCATTTATTATTCAATTTAATTTTAAGCTTTTTTTTAATGTAATTTTCGTGTTTATTTTTAGTTGTTGTTTTTTTACTTTTCACTTTTTTAGGAAATTGTTTTGTCATTCTTTTGTTTTAAAAAAAAATCTCTTTTTGGCTTATTTTTAGTTAGTATATTAGTTATTAAAGTTACTGACAAAGTCAGCTCATATATATCACATTAGAAATGTTGATATGATACATATGAAATGTACAATGAAACGTATCCGTGATTTGCAGAAATGTACAATGCCAACATTTTCTTCCAGCGACTCGGCTGTGCAGATAAACATGTTCTAGTCACACAACATATTTTTATTTTTATATTTTTTCACATTTAATTTCATTTTCATATTTTGTTGTTTGTGTTTTTTGTGATTTTCTTTTAACTTTCTTTTCCTTTTTTTTAGGTAATTGTCCTATTATTTTTCTTTTTTTTTACTTATTTTTATGTTTTCTCTTTTTGGCTTATTTTCCAGTCATTTATTAGTCTCTAAAGTTACTTCTTGTAACTTTTTACTCTTATTTTCCTAATTTTTGGGTTATTTCTTCAGGTGCTCATAGCTGCCTGCTCATGTTTTTGAGAAAAAAAACCAATCTATTCACTTAGGTGTTAAAGGGTTAACAGCTGTGATATTTCTTTATAATTGCCATAAGTTGTTAAACTTTGCTGTTTTTCTGACCTCTCCGGGTCTGGTGTTGACATACACGTTTGTATGCTCTTCATCTCTGGTCTTCTTTTTCCTCTTGAGGAAAACAAGACAAAGAAAAAGAGAAGAATTTTACTTTAGCTGACTGATACTTTTTAAAATCTGTACAGTATAAGACACTGTGTGAAGTCATTTTTCATATTTACCCATATCACTATGGTAACGCAGGTGATTGACAGGCTGTAGATCAATAAAACTCCGCATCCCGCCCACATCACCTCGTGTGGGATGAACGGGGTCCTGACTGGACAGCTCTGATAGGCTTCAGAAGTCTCATTAATCGCCTGCAAAGGCTGCTTTTCTATGAATGGATCAGAACAGAAGTCATCTTAATAAAATATAACATAACTGACTGTATGTTAGTGTTTTTGGTCGTGCGTTTTACCTGCCACTATGACTGCAGTGGTGACGCAGTCTTCACTGAGCGGTGGAGGATAAATCACCCTCCTCTTGCAGACGTACTCTCCGCTGCTGTTGGCTTTGACTTTAAACTGACCGAAAAACAAACTCTCTGCAGAAGCAGACAGCTACAGAAAGAAAGAGAGAGAGTGATGTTTTGTTTTTTTTTTAATACAAAACAAACATTAACTACTTCTATATACAGTAGACATAAAACACACACACACACACACACACACACACACACACACACAAAACGTGTTTAGTGTTTTCTGATATTTTCTTCTTTTTTTTTAGCTGCATAAATATTTTTACTCCCTGCATTGTGTTGTTGATTTTAATATATCTGATGCTTTGGCAATATTGTCCAAGTAACATTCATGCCAATGAAGCAGTTTCAATTGAAACCGAGAGAGAAAGACAGAGAGAGAAATTTGAATTTTGAATTTGAAAGAGAGAGAAAGATTCATATTAATGACATCTATGTTCTTATTGTTAATTTGTCAAATTTGGCAGCTTGGTCACTGGCCGTACACTTTAGCCCTCTGAGTTTTGGATACTCAGGGATAACCTCAATTTCTGCTCATTTTAAAATCTAAAATAAAAGACTTAGAAGCAGATTTAGGATGTCGATGTTTTCAGCCTGCCTCTTTATACAACTAACTCCCAGGAAGTTCTCTTCTGACTCGTAGGTGGTTGTCTTTTAATGCAAATTTTAGTGCTTATGTTCTGTATTTTGTCCCCCTTTGTGTTCTCACTGCTGACTGTCTTTTTCAGGTCTAACCTTAATCTCAGTGGGACCAACCTGGTTCAATAAAAGTTAAATAAAAAATACATTTAAAACATTTTAAAAAAGCGGCATCCCAGAACGTCAGCAGCAGAAGGACGCCCAGAGCGTAATATGAAGTCCACTGCCTGTAGGGTCCGCTTTAATATTATACACACATGTATCACTCTGTGCACAAGCTTACAGTAAAAGTTATACTTCAATATTATTTTCTTCTTTCATTAAGTTAATTTTTTTACCAACATAAGACCTAATCATAAATATCAAATATACATAAATTTTCTGAATTTTAATTCTTCAAATGGCAGGCTTTTGTCACTATGTCACCATATTTTCAAATAAAATTATTATTATTATTTTTTTAATAATCACATCACGGGATATGTCAGTGATTTGCAGCAACATTGATTCTGACGGTGCTCTTAATGCGTGCGTGTGCGTGTGTGTGTGTGCTCGTGTGTGTGTGCTCGTGTGTG
>NW_024624817.1:0-2564 GCF_008729295.1 Plectropomus leopardus
ATATTGGCTTGGCTACAGAGGCTCTGGTGAGCAAACCCCCCTGCTTGAAAGAAAAAGGTTTCAAAAGAGGCTATGAGGGTTGGCAGAACAGCCTGTGCTTCAAGATGGGCAACTACAGACATAAACTAAGCAGGGCTGGCATAAAGGATGTGGCTGTAAATGCAGGGAAGCGCAGCAGGACCAATCCAGTGGGTGCAGCATCCAGAGCCAGCATCAAAAGACCCAGAGGAGGGGAAGTCAGCTTCCTTCCCAATTACCTTCATGGAGAAACTAAGCAGACTTTGGAGACCCAGAGGCTTGCAATGGTCGTACAGTTCAAGAGGACATCAGCAGATAGAGACATGATTCTCATCCATCAACATATGCAACACATCTTTGCACTTAGGTGTGAAGAAATTGTGCATTCAGCTCCTCCTATTGCTGAACTGAAAGACAGATGGCCTGCACTCTTTTGTGAAGCACAAGTGAGTAAAAACTCAAAACTGACACTTAAAAAGTTGATAATACCTATATTGCTAAAATCATCATTGAATTGAATAGTTTAATATGGTATGTGTGTCTGAAAATGTCCGAAAAATTCAGTTTTAGAATCTTAGATTGCTTTTGTTTTTCGTGTAGCTCTACAGTGAATTCCACAGGATCACCAATCAAAATCTACCATTTACCTTCTTTGCTGCACTTGACAAGCACACACCCCAGCTGCTAAAGCTGTACAAAAAGAGGAGGACCAGCAGTTTTGGTCAGAAGATGAAAGCAGTTTTGATGGCATATATTTGTTTGTTCTTTGTTTTATGCATTACATTGACGTTGAATGTGAATAATGAATCCTAACATTCCCCTACGCATACATTGTCTTTGTGCAACAGGACAAGAATGACATTGGTGCAGCTAGAACAACAGCCCTGGTCGGCTGTGTGTTCTTCTTTTCCCATGAAGTTAATATCCCAGTGTGTGACGATCACTTAACATTCATATTTAATATGTGCTTAAACATTAGGTCTCATCACGTACATTAAGATTAATTTACAGGTAGGGTGGTGCCAATGGACGGTGTCATCATCTATGGCAAAAAGAAAAAAAAAGACGATGTAATGATCCATCGTGATGTTTCACTGTGGACATCGTTTGATGGCCAATTTGACACACTGCCCAACCCTATTAACAGGTTATCTGCTCCCAAATTTGGAGCAGAATTTCAAAGTTTGTAAAGAACTGAGCATCAAATGCTAGGTTTTCACACTGCACGTCTTAGTGCTCAATTCTGAGTCACCAATATCAGATTCATAAGACAGACTAGAACTCCCCCCTCATTATATGGAAAGACAAATTGAGGGTAGTAAACTTGAAATATCTAAATAAGTACTCTTAGCTTGGTGTAAGATTTAGTAGTGGAACACCACATTGCTGAATTAGTACATCGAATTATGGCTCAGCATTTCTTTTGTGATATTCCTTCAGCCTTTTAATAAGCTTAATGATTTGTACAACAATGTATTCCCTTTTCAGGATGAGTTGGAAGCAACCCAGGAGGGGGCAGTGGCTCTGGTGGCAGTGGTGAATGAGGAGGAGGTGCCTGCAGGAGTTCCCTTTGGAACCCAGCACGTGATGATTGTTCTAGAGGATCAGGTTGTAATGTCTCACAGATCTTGGACTGATTCACTGGTTATTTTGTTTGGACTAGTTTATGCCCTCCATTTGAGCTACCCTGAGAAGCTAAGTGGCTTCTTTGAATTCACCCAGCTTGTCCTCTTCGATCTTAATGATGGGAGAAAGCAGCTCAAACCTAAGTTACAGGCTTTGAGAAATGAGCTGGAGTAAAGTTGTCAATGGGCTTTATTGTTGAAGGTCAACAGTTTCCAAAAAAATTACTCTTGGCTTGCATGCCACTTGCCAAAAACTGTTTTCTCTACACATAAAAATACCATTGATTGTAATTTTATTTTGTTCTTCATTCTCATTTCTAAGATGTATATGTTGTTTTAGTCACCAGCTTTAGGTTGGACATTGTAACTCGATAAAAACAATTGATCAAAATCTTCGAAACTGGGTAAAGGAAAACTGTTGAAGTATCCTCCTCAATGCACAATTTCTGAGTATGGGCACAGTAACCAACTTAGCTAACGATTGCTGTATATTTACGGTGAAATTCTACAGCCCACTCCCGTTTCTGTGGAATACGGCAACTTGCTGCAAGGAAAATTGCATTCTGGGAGCCTTGTGTGGACAACCCGCGCCGATATTTGAATCCACAGCAGAATGCTGTAATGAATTGCAACGTCACAGCTGCTGAAAGCCGTGTAGCCAATCCAGTCTCAAGGAACGCATTTCCCTCCTCCCCTTTGCTTTGGCGTTCGGTCTCCAACCTGGCTCTACCTCCGACAGAGACACTTCCTTGCTCGAATAAAGATTCAATTCAGGTAAGAACCAGACTAATGTTGATAACAGCCAGCATAAAGGCGAGCCTTATGCTACGTTCATTCGGGAATGCAGGAAGCCGCTAGCCTTATGCTGGTTATCAGCATAAGGCTAGCGCGACTTCCCGCTTTATGCTAACGCTTTTACGC
>NW_024624818.1:0-2018 GCF_008729295.1 Plectropomus leopardus
CTGCAACCTAAACTTAAATTGAAAATGAATCTAAATAAATAAATAAATAAATTTAAACATTGTTTTTAGTATTTTCTGCAGACGGCTCCACTCAGAGAAACTGTGAGTGAAACCACTTTTTGGGTTCACATCTCCCTCATTTTAATTGTGCATCTGTATAAACTCACATGTCCTCCACAGTGATGTCTTTTAGGATCTGGCAGTAGTCAACGTTCCACACAGCCTGGTCGTCCCAGACTTTGGAAGCCAACAGGATGGCTCCCAGGACGATTCGCTTCCAGTTGGCGGGGCAGATATCCAGCTCGGCGTAGGTCAGCAGGCGCTCCAAGTACACCTGATGCAAAAATAATGTTTAAAAGGTCAAATTTTAAATGGGAAGATGTTGGATCCAAAATCACCTGCAGCTCACCTTGTTCGACTGGCTGGGTGGGAAGAGATGTGGGAGAAAAGTAGAAAACAGTTCTCGTCCAGAGCAGACACTCAAATTGTAGTAGTAGTAGTAGTATATTATCTGTCTAGTATATTATTATATTAACTGTCTGCTGTCTGGATTGTGTCAATGTTTAAACTTATTTAACTGCATTTATACTGTCTTCTTTTGTCATGTGAGTGATCTATGTAAAAAGTTTAATATTGCTATTTCTGAAGTTTGAAGGAAAAACCAAATATCAAAATTGGGGGGAAAAAAGGGAACAGAAAAGGTTTTGGCAGCTAAATTCTTATAACTCACTTATTATTTCCTTATATGCTACCAGGGACAACATTCAGGTTAATGCTGGGTTATGGCACAGTATTACATACATGCAAATTTACCTGTGCATGTGTGTAATAGTAATACACACTAAACTATATGCATGTAACTGAACGCAACTCTATTTACCACCTAATTAATGCATCTAGTAAAACTGTAGTTGACTACTATAAACTATAGTCGCATTTTTTGGTCCTACATTTGTCATTAGAAAAAGCAAATAAAAACATCACACTTAACGTTACTAACATCTTGCTGATATTAATTGGGGCCGGCTTGCCATTTTGTAAACAGAATATTAATTTTACATCAGCACTGCAGATGTTAGGACTGCCAGTCATGTTAAATTCAAAACAGCAAAGAAACCGTGACTGAAATTCATTTTGTTTTGCATTGCTTTCTTATATTGTAACATTTTAAAACAAATGTGCTCAGTCTTTAACATCATGATATATGATGCTTTTTAAATAATCTGATGAGGAGACTGCACTGTGTGAACATAACACAGACACTCACCTGTCATCTGCGTTATTTGGGACAAATCAGTTTGTAGGACATTACTGCCCTCTGGTGGGCAGTTGACAGAAATACCTGGGCTAAGTATTTTTGTATAAAGTCTTCTACAACTTCACCATAAACTTTACCAAATGTAGTTTCAACTATAAGAACATTACAGACTAAAGCATCTTTATAAATGGTGTTAACTGATACAGGATTCAAAGGTACGTAACAATATATCACAGACTTCAGTGTCTGATTTGATTAAGACTGACTAGCTTTAAGTTTTTATTAAATTAAAATATTAATTAATAAAATAAATATTTAATTAATTTTTAGTTTGGTTTTTTTTACACCTTAGTGCACTAAGAATTTCACTCTGGACTAACCCTTTATTAAACTCTCCACTGAGTCGCAGGAATCCAACAAAATCATCATTATTCTGATATCTCGGCGTACGCTGAAACAGATGTGTGGACCGCAGCATCACAAAGAGACCGACTTACTAGAGTGACGATGGCACATTCTGCAGTGAGCTGTGCAGCGCTGAAGAGCGTCCTGACGAAGCGGTAGATCAGTTTGTGTTCTGGGTCGACATGAGCGTAGTCATCTGGCACTGGCTCTCTCTGTATGGGACAAAAAACACACGTCTGAGGGAACCAAGTATCATCATCTGTGCTGATCTGTCTCTTCATTCTTGCAAAGGAAAAAAAACAAAGGAAATGGACATAAGAAAACAGAAAAAGTCCAAGACCAGTCTGATACGATA
>NW_024624819.1:0-3000 GCF_008729295.1 Plectropomus leopardus
ACATAATGTTGTTATTTTTTATGGTGAAGTTCTTTGGCTTCAAAATTTTTAGGCTCTTTTAATATTTTTTTTAATTGATTTCAGTTCAACACTTTCCTCTCTCAATCTCTGTAATTACAACAAAAAAGCATCAAATTATTTTGGGTTATTACAAAGACTTTTTTAGTTGTAAATGTAAGTATGTATTATTTTTGTTACTGTCCATGTCCTTTTAGTTTATTTTAATTTACTTTTTAATTTTAATAACATTTTAAAAATATTTATTGGCTACAATGTTTATTATTTATTATCTTCTGTGTAGTACGTCAAATTTTTGTTGAAATAATTGTTTCTTTTAGTGCTCTCATGTATATCTGTACTTTTTTTAGTCTGACTGTTTTATACATATATTTTGTTAAAAAAAGCTGAAAAAGAAGAAATTTTACACCCATTTACGTTCTCACATCAACAAATTATGGCAAGATTTCTTTTTTTTCATTGATCATGTCTTAAAAAATGATTTTTAAAACCCCTGACTCTTGATGGTTATTGTTGTTTGACTTTTTTCTGTCGTCAGACTCACATTGGTCTTTCTCAGGACCTAAACTGCAGTTTTTTTGTGCAGACTGAAGAAAACTAAACTCTTCCTGGAACAGATCGCACAGAAATTCGCCAACAGGCCTGTTTCACAGCTTCAGAGCAGTTTACCGTCGCAGCTGGAAACTCACAGAGATTCTTTCAGTCCGGATTAACGGAGCAGAGAATTACCTGGAAAGACTCAAATGTTTCATATTCAGTCAACGTCTGGAAAATCATCCCAGCGTGTCCGTCTGCAAACCACCGGACTTTGACTAATGCACTTTAAATGCACAGTGAACCCTCAGAAATCAAGCCGAAAAAACTGTTATAAACTGTATATTATTTTCTGCTTTCACTGAGTTTTTTTTTAATCAACATCAGTCCTAATCATGAATATCAAATATTCATTTTCAGAATTTTAACCCTTTAAATGGCAGGTTTTTATTGTGATGCCACTATGGAATATATAAGGAATTATTTTCAATATACAAAGTTTTTTTTAAATTATCCCAGCCTGAGATATTTCTATGATTTGCAGCTACACTGACGCAACGCCCCCGTTTTTGAAGCATTTCCTAAAAAGTGTCTCTCAGCAGCCAAACTTCACCCTTTGGAACATGAGCAAGCTTGTTAGTGTTTTAAAACATTAGAAAAGATAATGAGTAACTTAAAGCAAACACGAAAATCAGCAAATAATAATAATAATTGCAAGAAGTACAAGAAAATTTGCTGAAAATGAAAAGAAAAAGTGAAAAAAAAACCAAAAACAATGGTTTGAATAAAGCGTTGATGTAAAATAATTGTAAAAAGTACAAGAATATGACCTGAAAATTAAAAGAAAAAAAGTGAAAAAAAAAACAAACAAACAGAAAAAAGCCAGAATGGTTTAAAATAGTGCTCACATAATAATAATCCTGTAATTTAATTTTTGTAATTTTCTAACTGTGGTTATTTTTTGTAAATTGTTTTCTTAAATCCAAATCTACTAAATGTCTTACAGTTTAACAGTTCTTGCCAAGTTGCTTGATGCCTTTTTTTCTCTCCGTGTTTTCAAAAAAAACAAAAAACCCAATTTGCTCCAATTTCGAATGTTTAAATACTTGTGACGGCGTGCGAATGCAACACAAGAAACGTTTTTCCAAAACCTTTTAGAATATGTCATCTGCAACAACCCCTCAGGTAATGGACGCAGAGGCTGACATTCCTCGTCTTTTTCCAGGTTTTCCATAACCTTCAGGGCTTTTTGGAAAGAATCAGATTCACACGCTTTTTTTTTTTTTTTTTTGTAAAAATAGCCAACTTTATATTCTCAGAGTACTAAGACAGCTTTACAAACAGGATGATATGCACACAGCTTTCCTTCTCATCCAAACGCAGAGCGGTCCAACTGAAGCTCCGGCTCCCGTCTGAGAGCCGCAGATTAAGAAAAAAAAACAATAAACACACTGACAAACCAAAACAAGTCAACAGAGGAAGCAAGGAAGTACACGTCTACCCCTTGAGCATCACATTCGTCCTGCAGCGTGCACGCCGCACCTCAGAGACCAGCAGCCGTCCACTAACCGTCGCCAGGGTTTCAACATTATATATATTACATATTAACAAAGAGGGGAGGGGGTGATCTGAGGGGGTGACGAAGGGTTAAAAATCATTCTGTCAACTTCATGCAGGTGTAAAAGAACCGTATGGCCAAACGTAAAGCTTTAATTAGCAAAAACATTAACAAAAGATGGCATGTTACACACAAAAAACTGTATAAAATAAGTTTGTAGGAAAAAAAAAGACTCGGCGCCGGGGTTGACGGGGGTCTGGGGGCGATTCTCATTTACATATTGACATTGATTTGGTCGACGAACAACCGAGTGCTGGGGTCCTCCGAGTGGCCCCTCATTCTCTTTTCAAACACACACACACACACACTCGCACACACACACACTTGAAAAGAAAACAATTTATCAACAGGAAGCGTCCTTGCTCTCTCTCTCTCTCGACCCCTTTCCCCCCTTCAGAGCTGTTTTTTGTACACGCTTCTTCGCCGCCAGCCGCCGTCATCTCAGTCGCACATCTCCTCCGGCAGCTCGTGCGGGTTGAGGATGCCGGGCACCGACATCTGGAGCTTGTGTTTCTCCTCCTGAGCCTGACGCAGCGCCGTCTCCCTCTCCTCCAGGAACAGGTCCGTCGTGTCCTCGCCAGCAAACTCCTGCAGGACCACACAGACAGACAGCAGGCGTTACCGTCAAGCTGCCATTTTCCCGCCGCCGCCGCCACAACTGTCCACAGTCTCCCTACTCTGACGTTTTTTGGTGTGTTTAACGCTCTTTTCATTCTTCATGCATGTGTCCTAAATGTAGTCCAGATTGTGTATCTGAGTGTAATCAGTGAATTTGCAGCTCAACTCCTACAATAAGTCTAAAATACACTGTGGAAACTAAATAGTTACAT
>NW_024624820.1:0-3338 GCF_008729295.1 Plectropomus leopardus
TTGTTTCTAGTAGCTATCCTTCACTTTTAGTTGTTGCACATATTAGTATCCGCACATATTATTAGATATAGCAAACAAGCAAACTTTAAACTATAAAAGATGCTGGGCAAGCATACTAACATTAATAACAATGATATTTTAGAACACAAGTTGTTGACTTGACGTCATAAATACATAAACATGGAGGGCAAAAGTCAATGTTTGGTCAATAGCAATTTTTTTTTAATTTATGTTTTAATATTTAAATATATATTTGTTATCCTACAGGGATGCGGAAATGGGGATGTTGTTGCTGCAGAATGCCCAGGCGGAGCATAGCAACCTACCTGAAGCCTGCAGCATCATCACTGTTCTGGCGGAGTTCCTCAGGGAACAATCCCAGGCCTGATTCCATTAAAAAACTTTTAATGAACCCCTTTTTTCCTCTGATTGGTTTGTTTGTTTACTTTTTCAACGCTTATTTTCAGGTAATTTTCTTGAAACGTTTTACTAATTTCTTTCATTTTTGGGCCATTTCTTTTTCAGTTGCCCTTCACCTTCTTTCTGTTTTTCAAAGAATTCAAGCCAGTTTGCTCAGGTTTCAAAGGGTTTCCAGCGCTGCCTTATTCATTTATCTTAAAAGTGGTTCACTCTCCCTTACTTCTGACTCCACTGTATCCAGTAAGAGAAAACGAGTCAACATGTGTAGATCGGCGAATGGAGGGGGTCCAGAGCGAAACGAAAATGGTTTGTGTCAGTGCTCCCCCTGAGAGATGAAAGCAAATGCTGGCTGTGTCTTAAGCTATTAGGGTAAGGAGTGGTGTTTGGCCTAACCCCCCCTCTCTGCCAGACATGGACGGACAGAAAATACCGCCTTGCTTAGAGCTGCCCTTCTCACTTGAGAGAATTAACTTTCACTCGCTGCTCGGTGAAACTGCAACGTATTTGTGTGACTTTTGGCCCACTGTTTCCAATTATGTGCTCGCCGGGCTGTGGCGGCACACGGCTGATCTAATGAGACGGTGACATCTCCGCGGGCTCCGCCGGGGCAGGTGGGTGACAGCATAGAGTTGTCATCTTCTTGTCAACACTTGTCTCCCAGCACACACTCCCCATTTTGAAACAAACCCTCGGAACAGGTCTGCAAAGACGATGGAACACGATGAGGAGCAGGAGGCGGTTTGAAGTCCACCGGGGGGCAAGGCAGAGACACTTCCCTTTTTTTTAAAGGTTTGTTGCTTTTTTTTGTGCGTGTGGTATAGAGGAGCGGGTTCATGCGCAGGGCAGTGATTACAGATTTGAATGGAGTTAAAATGGAAACATCTTCGGGGCACATTCTGACCTGTCAGCCTCATTTTTCCCCGAGTGGATCCGACGAGTGCGGCAGTGCCATCCCTCACAAACGCCTATCCCTCCTTCTCTTCCTTCCATTTCCATTCCTCCTCTCCCTCTCTTAGCCCTGCTATGCTAGCTCTGCCAGGTCAGCTTTGGTACAAACACACACACACACCCCTCCCTCTCTCCGCCGCAGCATACACACACATATACACACACACTCTGTCCATTGTCAGCAGCGCCGAAAGCAGATTTGCTCTTTAAACTAATGGCCCGTTATGTGAAACAGACCTGATTACTGCCTGACAGAAGGAATTAAGGCCGTCCGGGGCCAAACAAGTGCGCCAGCATCCATGACCTGGCACAACCACTTAGGGCTGAATTTGTATTTATACTGCACACAGTAAACACGCACTTCAGGAGCAGAAATAAAAAGATTGCACTGCTCACGATGACTTTGGTGGTGTGTCATATTGATTTGTCTTTTTCTGAAGGATCGCTAGTAATTCATCAAATTAGGTATGTGAAAGACGAGAATGGATTTTCTAATAAAATTCGGGCCATGAAACATTAAAATGTGTATTTATAGTAATAGCAGAGTAGAAAATGTGTTTGCGCGTTCCAAAGCCAACCTTGTTTATCTATAAACACAGACGCAGAGGACATCTTTGCTTTAACGGTGAGTAAAGACACTGAGGGAAATGTGATCTCCATTTTCAGCCTTCAAAGTCAACTTTCAAGTTTGCAGAACTCACAGAGCTTTTGACTTCTAAATGTCAGGTTTAAGCCTTTCTTGTGTTGCATTCAGGTGCCTTTTACATATACTTATAACTAAGTAACTTTATGACTAAACTAACTGATTTGATATTAATGAATTTTCCACCTCTTTCGCCTCGGTTTTTCACATAAACATTAGTATAATTCAGTAGCTGCATTTGAACATTCTCAGAACATTTTCAGATCCAAAAATTGGTAGCTGGGAACATATCCAAAACAAATATTGGAATAATGTGTACTAATAATTAGAATTTATTCACTTTTTCCCAATACAGGATTACAGGAAAAACCTGGAAATGGAATTTGGCAATAGCAATTCCCAATTCTGTAAAAGTTTCGGAAAACTACATATATGCTAAGAGTTTTGGAAAAGCCATGGAATTTTGTTTTACAAACTTGTATAATAACACATGATGTGCACAAAGAATGTTGGGATTTGATTTCTGCATGTGTTCTGAATGTATTTTTTAACGAAAACGTTTTTTTTAATGTTTTCTAAAAAAAAAAAAAGAATTAATAATAATAAATAATTAAATTAAACAAATAAAACAGGTCCCAGAGAATGTATGGTCTCTAAAATTTCCCTGGGAGTCATGGAAAAATAATGGAAATTTATTGGTTAAAATGTGTATGAATTCTTCCAATAACTTAAAAAAAAAAAAAAAAAAAAAAAAATGTATTAATTCATTGGTTATTAATATCTTTTTTGGGTAATGGAATAATTACTTCATGTGAAAATGTTTGTTAACACAGCAATTGTTCCAGAGCAGAATTAACAATGCTATTGTTCATAAAAAGGCTCATAAAAACATCTGGACATCTCCTGCATTTTCTCTTTGTGCCATTTATCCAAAAGCACGGCTGGGTTCCATATTCAGACTGAGGGCGTTCGCAGAGCAGCAGCATAAAGTTGCCATGTCACATGAGCAGGCTGGTGCCATATATAGGTGGAATAGCTGCACATTAAAGAGTTGAGTTGTGGGTCACTTGCTGTCGCTCCCCATCCATCAGCTCACTTCCACCCTGATAACGGCAGAGGGAGGGGAGCTTGACAAAAAAGGCCAAGGGGGAGGAAGGTGGAGCGGGGAGAGTCATGTGACCCTGCACGTCCAACCGCTGCACGCTGACCTCAGAGATCTGCAGGTGTTGAAGTGGAAGCGATGTGACTTTGTGGTGACCTGCAGGCACAAACACAATATGTTATACTCACTCTCTCTCTCACACACACACACACACACACACACACA
>NW_024624821.1:0-2797 GCF_008729295.1 Plectropomus leopardus
TTTTTTATGTTTTTGGCAAATTTTCAGTTAATATTTTTGTACTTTTCACAGATTTCTGGAAACCCTCTGGGTCATTTCTTCTTTTGTTGCTCATTACCTTCTTCCCATGTTTTTGAAGAAAAAAGGCCATTTTGCCCAGGTTTCAACGGGTTTTGTGTGAAAGAAAATTATAAGCCTGACCCAAATTTAAGCTCGTTGACTTCAGTGATTTTAGCAAATAATTGAAGTTTTATGGTCCTCACTTTTGGGGGCCGGCGGGAAAGCAGCGATGTCTCGGTTTAAAAAAACAAACAAAAAAGCTGCTTTTGTTGTTTGTTGGTTTTGAGCAGCAGCCGTCAGCGACGTCACTGTAAACACGCTGATATGATGCATTAAAAACATGCAAATGTCACGTAAAGGTCTGTTTTTGGTTTGCGTTCTCCTCTGGACTGTTTGTTGATAATACTTATGTACTTTTACTTAAGTGACATTTTGCTTATAATGTGGTATTTCTAACTGTAATATTTGTACTTTAAAGGATCTGAGTTCCTCTTCCAGCACTGACAGAACTGACTTTCCTTGTGTTTTATTTTATGTCAAATAAATCTGTGAATGAAGCGACAGAAGAAGACAATAAAGTTTACATTTTTATCAGACGGAAATAAAAAAACAAAGTGTGCCGTGTTCGAGCGGACGTCCTCAGTTACTGTCTCCGGTCTCTGAGGACGCACTGATCCGTCCATGTGAGCGGCAGCAGTCTGAGTGCTTTCTGTCCGATAGTCGTCTTCTTATCTCTGAGAGCTTTTAACCGCCACACACTCATCGACGCTGCTGAGCTCAGGGTGTGCGTGTGTGTGTGTGTGTGTGTGTGGCCCATTAGCCCAAAACCACACACACGCATTGAAAGACATATGATAACAAAATGTACAAAAACACATTAAGACTAAAAATTATTTCCCTTTTCAATAAATTGACTGAAGTAATTATTATTGCAGATTTGTCCTGTTTTGTCAAACCAACAGTCCAAAATTAAAATCCATAGATACAATAATTTACTCATACAATTAACTGATTATCAGAATTGGAGGACTTGATATTTCAGATCTAGAATGAATCATGTAGATCCTGAAGAAGAAATGACCCAGAAATTAGACAGAAATGAGAAAAAACGTAAAAGAATATTCCCCGAAAATGAGCAAAAACACCAAAACCAAATAAAACAACAAGCACAAAAAACAGGAAAGTAAAAAAGTGCAAAGGAAATGACCTGAATATTTGTAAGACCACACAAAACAAAAACAACAACAAAAACAAACCAAACAAAAACAAAACAAAATTGAAAAAGAAAACAAGAAATTTTACCAAGAATTTGAAAACAAACAAACAAACAAACAAACAAAAAAAAGGAAAATGAAAAAAATAAATATCAAGGAAAATATCAAGAAAAAACTTATAATAATTCTGTTAACTAATTTTAAATATATAATGACACTAATCATAAATATAATTCTCTGGAAAATGTTTCCCTAGCTTTAGAAATCTACATTTTTTTTCTTACCAAGTTGCTCACTGCTTTTCAAAAATGTTTTTGGAAGAAAAAAAACAAAAAAACAAATCGCTCAGAATATAAAAGTTCAAAGACTTAATGCAGAACAAGAAAAGTGATGTTGATCCAGTTTACAAAGGGTTAAAATGTTAAAATTTCACTGGTTTTGGCCTCTTAAATAATAATAATAATAATAATAAAATTTGCTGCTTTTCTTTGAGTTTTATGGCAGTGAGGAGACATTTACTGGGCTCTGAAACACTGCTATTGACAGTAATCAGTTGATTATTACTCTGTATTCATTTATTTTTAAATTAAATGTGTACAGAATTTGCAGCCTTAAAATGAAACATTTGCTGCTTTTCTCTGTTTTCTGACTATGAAGTGCACGTTTGGTTTCGTTTAATCACCTGCTCGGAAACGATGAGCATTTTTCACTATTTAGTGACATTTTTTAGCCCAAATCCAGTAAAGCGGTTTGGAAATAAAACTTGCAGCCTTCATGCAGACAGCATGGAGCCTCTGTGTTTACAGATGTGTAATAATCGGAATAAATGTGTAATTATGGCAGAAACAGGAGCTGTGCTGATCTGAGGCCTGTAATAAACACCAGCTCCTCTCAGACTCACAGATGAGAAATCTGCACTTTAAATTCACCTTTTCTTTTTTTTTAATCAAAAATCAGAAATGAGGCTTCGACGGTGAAACAGGATGCGCATGTGGCCTCCAGAATAACGCGGATGATGAAGAGGAGGAGGAGGAGGAGGGAGGAGGTGAGGGGACAAGTGCGTCTGCAGCAGCCCGATAAAAACACCGGCTGGATGTCCCGGGTCTGACGCGGAAAAAACACGGATCCGCTGCTCCGGTTTATTCGTTACTGTGATGCAGAAAAAGATGAAGAAGATGAAGAAGCTCTTACCTCCAAACAGCGCAGAAATCAGAAACCAGGAGCCTGAAGGAGACCAGGAGGAGTCCGACGGTGACGCTCCTGCGAGAGCCGAGGAAGGCTGGAGGGAGGAGGAGGAGGAGGAGGAGGAGGAGGGGTGATGATGTGATGAGGTTGCAGCCTGTTTTTAAGGCCGGGCAGGGGGCTGCTGTGACCCCGCGGGAGGAGGAGCAGGAGGAGGAGGAGCAGGAGGAGGAAGCTGTTGCTGCTGTTGGTCCGCTGTGATGATGTGAGGAGGAAGAGGAGGAACAATCAGCTCTATGTTATTATGACTCTTCATCATGTCTGTCTGCAGGAGACACGATGAGCCAGACATTTTTATTATT
>NW_024624822.1:0-3400 GCF_008729295.1 Plectropomus leopardus
TTTGACTGCCTAGCTGTTTGATGCTGCTTTGCACTACATTCATATGGCTGTAACAGGTGATCACCACTGGTGACGATGGCTACATCTTTGCAAAAGCATAACACCGACCCCCCAGTCACCCCCCAGTTAACACTGATAGCTTAGTCAATACTGTTGCTGTTGTTAGCCCCACCAGCTGCAAGCACTGTTACCTGCTAGCCACCAGCTCAGCCACCTCCATGTTGAGAACTCTGAATGTCATGTACTGCTCATTTAAAGAAGTATTTCACCAATATGAAGAAAGCCCTCACATAAACCGGGCCATCTCTACAGTAGAAAGATGCAAATACTTATAAAATTGGTGCTACATGACCAAGGTAAAAAGAGAAAAAGGACGCTTTTGCTCAAGAGATAGAAAAACTACAACTACCAGAATGCTATGCACCTGATGCACCAATGTGGACTGGTCCGTGTGAAACGGTGACAGCCCACTGGATCTCGTATTACAGTTAAAGGTAAGCCAGAACATTTCTGAATGTTCTGGCTTACCAACACAACATCTCTGAACCTCCTTTTGCAGGAAGCAGTATGGCGTCCACTTCCTGTTTACTAACTCTGACCTTTACTGAGAAACGGAGCATTGAAATGCATTTCTGAAAACATTTTAGGTAAGACATTGGCAGTGCAGAAACATAATCTTGATTACCATTTGATCTGCCATCTCTAGTTTTACTGTTTGATCAGATTTTGGTTCAAGTTTGAGGGAGAGGGAGAGAAAGACGGGGGCAGGTGTGTTTCTTGATCAGCTGCGGTTGGTGGGTAATACAAAGATGCAGAAGTACAGGTCTTAGTTCAAGCAACAGCCCCAAGAGCAGGCAAAACTCCGCCACATGACATAAATCGCGTCATTTTGCAGTGTTTCGTCAGGGGAGAAGAGTGACATCTAGTCTACCTATCTAGTTTACCTCAGTTCATATACTTACACTACCCACATTGTTTTGATTCACGCTGGTTAAAAAAGTATCTCTTTCACCTGTAGGACACTGTTAGTTGTTACATCACATCCAAGGTTGCATGCAAAGCTTTTGGAGGAGCTGCTTAAATGCATTTTCACAATAAGATTTAAAATGGTGTGAACATTTTGCTAAAAGATGAGCAGATGTTAATGAATTTGTTCAAACACTACCAGGATGTGATGTCACATACTGTGACTGCATTTTGGATCTGGTTTGTAATGTCCTGTTTTATAGCTAACCTGTGTGGATTCTCCTTGCTGTTATGATAGTTCAGCCTAACTGAATGTGGTGTTGAGCCCTTAACTTCACTTCAACTTCACTTTCTATGAGGAGTGGCTTGCAAAAAGCATGATGGGATGGTGGGAGAAAGTAGCTATTGACCTGAAAGGAAGAAACAAAGCTGCACAGTATCCAGTCACACCTAAGATCCATTGTGTGTTAGTTAAATATAGCATAAATTAGCCAACCCACTTGTGAACCTTCACTACAAAAAGCAATTAATACCAGGTCCATGTCATATCGGAGTAATCAGAAGTTTGAATTTCTGACTTGTAAATAGCGCTCATGTCAACGTCCGAGTTGTAATCACTGTCATCCATAATATTTTAATTCTCACATAAACAACTCTGTTATCATAGAACCGTCTTGCTGAAGTGAATGGGAATCTTTCTCATCTCTACCATCTATTCTATATGATGTGAAACACGGAGAGGCAGAGGCAGATTTCATCCTTAAAGCCAGTAGGAACTAGATCAGCACTCGGAGACCACAGCCCTTCACCAAGGCATGTAGACCTGTTTCTGCGATATACAAATCTGCCCCCAAGTGCTCCTTAACGACTGCTTTCTGTATGAATTTTGAGCAACTATATGTGTAGTTTTTTACTCACTGTTTTCAACCCATAGCTTCTCTGCTGCTGTTAGGAGGAGCGTCACCGCTGGGAATCATTCAAGTTTCCCCAACATCTAGTTCATGTGTGATCAGAGAAGTGGTTTTTCTAGTTGCTACCAAAAACATTTTCCTATCCACTGTTACAGATTCAAGGCAGATCGATTTGCCCACACCGACACAGGAGGTTTGTGCTCAGGAGCAGCAGAAACAGAAGGAATGTATTCCCAGTGAAGCCAATGAGGAGCCAGTCATCCTGCCCATTAAAGAGGAACTGACTGACCTCTGGACCAGGTCTGCGGAGACACCTGTGTGTCCGGCACACAGCAGCGATACAAACACACTAACTCAGATTGTCAAAGTCGGAGAACATGAAGACAATGAGATGCCAGACAATCAAACTCAAGTTGTGACAGTTGGAAAACATGGCAAGTACACTGCGCCAAACAGCCCGACTCAAATTGTTACAGTTGGAGAGCATAGCAAATACAAACCGCCAGACAGCCTGACTCCAGCCAGAGAGCACGTGGGATGCGAGCTGCCATCAGACAACCAACTATGTCCATCCTCTGGAGTATATCCGGTAGATACAAAGCCTGTTTTGAGAAAAGTCGAGTTAAAAGTGCACCTCACAAGTCAAGCAACAAAGGGTTTACCAAAAGCCACCAAAAAAGCATTCACCTGCTTTGTCTGTGGTAAAGCAACACACAACAGGAGTCAAATGATCATCCACATGAGGACACACACTAACGAGAAACCATTTGCTTGTCATATCTGTGGTAAGAGATACAAACTGAAAAATCATTTGAAAGAGCATTTGAGAACTCACACTGGAGAAAGGCCTTACACCTGCTACACATGCGGGAGAACCTTCAACAGATCTTCGAACATGAGTAAACACGCCAGGATCACACACAGGGAGAGCATGCCGTTCAAGTGCATGCACTGCAGCCAGTGCTTTCCTCTCCTCATTTTGTTAAAACAGCACATGAAGATGTTCCACAGTGTCACCGTCTCTGTATGAAATACTGTTGCTGCTGACTACTGTTTAAAGTTCAGAGGTTACACTGAGTCTGGTGGCTTCTGATTGTGAGGGCTTCTTTGTGGCTTGATTTTAAGTTTATTTAAGATGCAGCTGATGTGCTTCATTTTCATTTCAATTAGCACTTAATCATCCATTGCACAGATGTAACTTATCATACAGATGCTCCTGGTGAGTTCCTGTAATTGCAATCTGCTTCAAGTCTAACTTGTAACACGCTAAGTAGAAACATACTGAAAAACTAAATAGGGGTGTCCTGATCATGTTTTCTTGCACCCTATCCTGATTCAAGTCATTTAATATTGATTATCTGCCGATACCAAGTCCTAGTTTGATACGTGTTTTCCTAGATAATACAGTTGCATAGTAAACTGTTTCTTAATGTTTTTTATTCATTTATTAGCTTATTATTATTGGTGGTATTTTTTAGTGTTTTTTTTTTTTTTTTTTTTTTTTTTTTTTTTTTTTTTTTTTT
>NW_024624823.1:0-2668 GCF_008729295.1 Plectropomus leopardus
TCAGACACACACCTGTCTGTCAGACACATCTGTCTGTCAGAAACACATCTGTCTGCCAGACACACACCTGTCTGTCAGAAACTCACCTGTCCCTGAAGTTATTTTCATGTTTTGATAATCAGTACAGATCGTTTCCTGTCATCCTGCTGACTTCCTGTTTCTCTCTTCAGGTACTTACTGTCTTCCCGGGGCTCCAGGACAGGCTGGAGATCCAGGTGATCAGGGGCCCCTGGGGGCCCAGGGCTTCGTGGGTTTTAAAGGTCAGTGTTTTTGCCACATTGATTTTCATTTTATTTTATTTTATTGTTTCAGTTCATTTAGTTTGACAAATAGACAAAGAAAAAATTCAACTTTTCTTTTTTGACCCTGCCCAAAACTACAAATCTTTTCCTTAAAGCCTGAAATGTTCGTCCAACATGTGTTCAAGGATTGTTTTGACTTTGATATTACGGAGAAAGTAAATTACCTGAACGACTTCATCTTTTCATCACTCTTTTTAAATCCTCCTGTGCGTCTCAGGTAGCGCTGGCGACTGTGCCTGTGGCCCCCCAGTTGAATTGAGGGGTGCCCCCGGCGCTGCGGGTGATCCGGGGTCTCCGGGGTTTCCAGGGGCCCCGGGGTCCCTGGGGCAGAGAGGAGAGAAAGGTGTACCCGGAGACATGGGAGTGCGTGGACAACAGGTGAGTCACCAGACAACAGGGTCAGAGGTCATGTGAAACACAATGTTTGGATCGTTTCGTTGATTGATTGGCTGATTCGTCTGCAGGGTCTGGCTGGATTTCCAGGTGTCACAGGGTTCAAAGGTCAGAAGGGAGATTTCATAGTGGTGGAATTTAAAGGTGAGTTTAACCGTTAAATACTTAATCTGGCCTCCTTTTAGTCTCCATAAGGTGTCAGAGACATAAAACAGCATCAATACAGAGCCCGCAGAGCCCAAACAGAGGTCCTCGCTAAGACCCTAATGTCCGAAAATTCTTGGCATGTTCTAAAATACAAAATACGTTAAAAAAAACAAAACAAAAAACATCCGAAAATTCTTGAAAATTCCTACAGTCCTAGAAATGTTCTAATATCCCAAAGATGTCCTAAAAATCTAAAAAAAAATGCCCAAAAATCTGAGAAATGTCCTAAAATCCCAAAAATGTCCTAAAATCCTAGAAATGTCCTGAAATCCGAGAAATGTTCTTAAAATTTTAGGATTGTTATAGAATTCTGTAGACATCCTTGACACGGGGCTGCTGCGATGTGAAAGCCAGTGTGCGGCTGCGGCCGTGATGTCGGTGTATCAGTGGTTCTGATCAGACTTTTGTCTCCAGGTGATAAAGGAAACAGGGGCCAGCAGGGCCCTAGAGGCAGACAAGGGTTCTCAGGACGAAGAGGACTGGACGGGGCTCCGGGGGCCCCTGGATACCCCGGCCCACAGGTGAGCCCACGCTCCAGCACCACTCGAAGAAAAAGCACTGATATGGATGGATAAAAATGGAGGATTATTTGTTCAGAGTATGAAGCCTGCAGCCTGTAGGGGGCGACGTCACGCTGCTCCTGTTGGCTGGATGACCTTTAACCCTTTCGACGTCACTCTTCCTGAACTGTTTTCAGATGAACTTTCACAAATAATTAAAAAAGCATCATTTTTTAAAATAATTTTCAGGAAATTGTTTTGCCCTTTTCACGACCGTCTTGCTTTCACACTTTTTTTAAGGTAGGGAGAAATGTCGAGGGAAAAAATGTTTAAAAAAAGCTTGTGAAAGCACATTTTATCTGTAAACTTAAGTGTTTTTTTTTACTTTCTTTTGCTTTTTTTGAAAACAGATTTTCATGCATTTTCAATTACTGTCTTGCTTGAGGCTTAAGGGAGAAATAAGGGGTGTAATTATATTTATACTTGCCATAATTACATATAAAAATATGTTACAAAACTGTTATATTTTTAAGCACCTTTTCAAGGTAATTTATGTTTGGATTTATTTTTACTTGCTTTTACGTTTATTTTATTTATTTATTTTTTAACTAATTTTCAGCTAATTTTCTTGCATTTTCAACTACTGTCTTGCTCTTTTTTGGTCATTTCTTCTCAAATTGGTTATCGTCTTCCTCCCGTTTTTGACAGAAATGGAGCCCATTTGTTCAGGTTTCAAAGAGTTAAATCCCGCCTCTGTTTTTATCTCAGGGTGACAGTTTCTCCAGCGCTCCTGGAGACAGGGGCTTCCCAGGACTCCCAGGACCAAAGGGATTATCAGGACCTGCAGGGCCCCTGGGACGAGGCGTGGTAGGAGCTGTAGGACTGCGTGGGGCCCCTGGGAACCCGGGACCTCAAGGATTTCCTGGTCCTCCGGGGCCGAAGGGAGTTAGAGGTAGAAATCAATCTGATGTTCATTTCACAGAGTGTGTGAAATCTGCAGAAAACAACTCCAGTGATGCCATTCAGTGACTCCTCCCACTTTTATTTTGACCCCTCCCCCACCTACAGGTGACACTCTGCCCTGTGTACCCAGAAACCCCGGCGCCCCCGGAGAAAAAGGAGACCGTGGAGATGCAGGTAAACATCATTGGATTAGAAACACAACAAGTCAGCAGGTTTCAGCAGAGTATTCAGTCACAGCAGTAACTGTGAGTCACTGCAGTGTCTCAGAGACACTGACAGTCTCACAGTGTGTCTGTGTAACTG
>NW_024624824.1:0-2179 GCF_008729295.1 Plectropomus leopardus
TTTTTCTTGACAAAAAAAGTCTAATTTTGAAAATATTCTGTCAACATTCTCACTGAAACACTTAAATATGAGAGCGTGGAAAAATACAATAAAAATAAGTAATTCATTTATAAATATTTTAATGAACTAACATGTACAGGTGATATAAAATTTATAATATTTTCTCATGTTTTGAAAATATTCCAACTGAAACAATAATTAAACACTAAAATATGAAGCCAAATTCATTTAATGATTTGTTTTGAGGCTTTGCTAAAGTACACTGATTATTGTCTTTGGTTTGTTTACTCAAAACTCGTCTTTCTTCCTTCTAAATTAATGATTTGTCAGTAAACTAACTGGAAAGCACCGTGCGTGTGTTTGAAAATCAGAAATCCTGCTGCACATCTAAACTATAAAAGCAGCAACCATGAAACAGTGCAGCTGTTCTTGCTTTAATCCAAAGTCAAAGGTATTTTGATAATTAATAATTAACAGATTATCTTTAATCTGAGGGTCAGCGTTTGGCCTGTAGATCGAAGTTCAGCGTTATCTCGACGCTCATCAAATGCATTAAACTCGCTCTGAAACGTCTTAATTAACAATAATTTTAGTGTTTCCCTCAGAAATTCCCCCTCTGCTTTCCTCTCGTGACTCGGTTTATTTTGCACGAAGCTGCTTCAAAGAGTCGACTGTTTTAAAATGTGCAAAATGCATTCAATAAATCTGTTTTTTTAAAACTTTTCTCTCATAAAATCATCTGGTTACAGAGTGTGTGGCGAAGACGGGCATGATTTTACTGGTTGGAGAAGTGACGTCGAAGGCCATCGTGGATCTCCAGTCGGTGGTCCGAGAAACCGTGAAGAAGATCGGCTACGACGACTCATCAAAAGGTCGGATTTTTACTTAAAGACTTTTAAGTTTCTGCAGAATTTTCAGGCGTGAATTTAAGTGAAAGAGTCTGGATCTGTGATCTGCAGGTTTCGACTATAAGACCTGTAACGTGCTGGTGGCGCTGGAGCCGCAGTGCGTGGAGATCGCAGACTGCGTGTTTGAGGGCCGGGATCAGGAGGACATCGGTGCAGGAGACCAGGTCCAGTATTTCAACTCTAAACTTTACCAAAAATACCACAATTCACCACCTGCATTTAGAATAGTTTTATGCTGTGAAAATGGTTGTTAAAAGTCACTTTTAACAGCAGAATTTCATTTTATTTATGTTACTGTTTTTGCACCTTGTTTTTTATTATGTAACATTTTAATAACTTAATATTTTTATATTTGTCATTATTTTTTTTTTTTTTACCATTTTATTGTTCCTTCGCTGCTTATACTTCTTCGTACCTCATATAATATTGTGAATTTCCCTACTGTGGGACGAATAAAGGATTATCTTATCTTATCTACAATTATATACAATGATTGTAATTCATTGCAGTTTGTTTTGATCAGCTCCTTCATTTTTATTTAATATAAATGTACAAAAGCTGAATTAACATTTTCTTAAGTAACAATTTGTTTAAAAAACTTAAAAGGTAAGTTCAGTCCTTGTCTACTTGGACATTATTTTTCCATGTTTTTGTGTCTCAGTGATAAACGAAGACAACAAATTTTTAAACTGGTCCACTATTAAACTTTTTTTCTTCCCCATTAAAGGTTTTTTTTGGGGTGTTTTTATCCACTGTGAGGGTTAATAATAAAACTGAAATTAATAAAATTGATTTGATTTTGAAGCAAACGAGGAGCAGTGTAACCACTCTGGGCATGTTTGACTGTCAGTTAACGTCAGCTAAAACTGTTTATGTCACCGACAGTTTATGGATTTTAAGACGTTTCTTGGATTTTAGGATATTTTTAGGATTTTAAGACATTTCTTGGATTTTAGGATGTTTCTGTGATTTTAGGACATTTCTTGGATTTTAGGACATTTCTTGGATTTTAGGATATTTTAGGATTTTAAGACGTTTCTTGGATTTTAGGATGTTTCTGTGATTTTCGGAAATTTCTTGGATTTTAGGATATTTTTAGGATTTTAAGACATTTCTTGGATTTTAGGATGTTTCTGTGATTTTAGGACATTTCTTGGATTTTAGGATATTTTTAGGATTTTAAGATTTTTCTTGGATTTTAGGATATTTTAGGATTTTAAGACTTTTCTTGGATTTTAGGATGTTTCTGTGATTTTCGGAAATTTCTTGGA
>NW_024624825.1:0-295 GCF_008729295.1 Plectropomus leopardus
CCTTCAACATGAGTCTAACCGTCTGCAGCCGGTTCACTGAGACCGAACCCGTCAGAGACCAAAACACAGGCTTCAGTCACACTTTTAGCACCACATTTCCAGGACTTTTCCAGGACCTTGAAGCAAACGTTACAGCCCATACGTTCTCTGAAGCAACCATCAATACTCCTTATCAGGTCTTTTACACGAAGTGTACGACAGCTTTTTAAAGATATGTTATTTTTAAAAAGTAACAAATTTACAACTGTTTAGAAATGAATATTTAAATATAACTTAGGGACTGTTGGTTATTTAT
>NW_024624825.1:335-1319 GCF_008729295.1 Plectropomus leopardus
CTCACTATCACACACACACACACACACACACACACACACACACACACACACACATTGAAGCAAAACAGATCTGGTCAGCAGGTAAACAACCCCTGACCCTCTCAGGTGAGTCCAGGTGTCCTCACAGAGGGTCCTAAAGGTCACACAGAGGTCGTTCAGGATGTGTTTTATTACTGTATCAGGGACATTAAAGACTTCCTAAACTAAACTAAACCAGCTGAACTAATCTAAACTAAACTAAACTAAACAGGCTCTTCATGACAAGCTTAGGGGAGGGTGGAGTCTCTGTTACCATGGTAACTAATAATCAGCTCTGTCATTGATCTCCCGCTGGTTTGATCTTCTGAGTTCACTTCCTTATTGAAGAGAGAAAAAACCAACGCCAAATATACCGACGTCCTCCACACAGGTTTACACAGGAGATAACTTAGGAGATAACACTTACGCCATGTGGGAGGATCAGATTACTGAAGACGCTAAAGACCCGCCAACATCTGGATGTTTAACGTAGTCTGACCGGTTCTGATCAGTGTTGGCTCCTGGGTCACGTGACTCTGCAGCAGTCTCGGGTTATCGCCTCCAATCAGCAGTGACGGAGACAACGTCCGGCTGAACGCGATAATTTCAGCTCCTAAACTGGCTCGATCCAGCGAGGCCGTCACTGATCACCGTCCGTCCGTGTGCGAGCGCCTTCAACATGAGTCTAACCGTCTGCAGCCGGTTCACTGAGACCGAACCCGTCAGAGACCAAAACACAGGCTTCAGTCACACTTTTAGCACCACATTTCCAGGACTTTTCCAGGACCTTGAAGCAAACGTTACAGCCCATACGTTCTCTGAAGCAACCATCAATACTCCTTATCAGGTCTTTTACACGAAGTGTACGACAGCTTTTTAAAGATATGTTATTTTTAAAAAGTAACAAATTTACAACTGTTTAGAAATGAATATTTAAATATAACTTAGGGACTGTTGGTTATTTAT
>NW_024624826.1:0-3697 GCF_008729295.1 Plectropomus leopardus
TGTGTGTGTGTGTGTGTGTGTGTGTGTGTGTGTGTTTTCACTGTGCGGTCGCAGTAATCAGCTGTGTGCAGGTTCACACTGAGCTCCCTTCAGTCTGAGAGGAAAAAGGTTTGGAGGCTGAAACGCTGCTGCGCTCGCTGGTTTGTGGTTTGATTTCGAGGTCGGAAAAGCTGATTTTTGGCTCAAAGTGAGGAAGTAAGTGGGTTTCCGTTAACCCTCGAAAATTGCAAATATAAAATAATGGAAACGCGTCACGTGTGGTTTGAGCCACTAAACGTAGGCGTTTTGTAGCTGTGTGAACAGCTGCATTTGTGCCACAGAACGTATTTTTTTGTATTTTTTTTGGGAGTTGTTGCTGCATCTCCAGCAGCGTTTGGGCCGCTGAACGTGGGTGTGTTTTAGCGAATCACTTCTGAGTTTAAAGCTGCATCAGTGCTGCCAAACGTGGGTGTTTATAGTGACATGATGCTGCATTTCGAGCAGTGATTATGGCGCCGAACATCGGTGTTTCTTTACAGCCGACACTGTGTTTTGCTGTGATGAAACGTCTGATTTGTTTTTGTTTTTGCCCATATTTTATTTTAGTTTTGACCCTTATTTTATTTTAGTTATTGCCTATATTTTGTTTTATATTGTTTTCTTATTTTATTTGCCGTGTTCGAAATGAAGATTTAACTAAATTTTTTATACATCTAAAAAACTGACCTTTCTGTAAGCCATATCGCTGCTGAAAGAATATTAGTCTTTTTTAAATTTTGTTTAATTTTACGAATGTTTTGTGATGCAGTTTTTCCGACTTTTTAGTCTCTGTTACATCGTTGGTTTCGTTGTTGGAGGAAATCACAGGTGATATTATAGATGAATGTTTTCAAAATATTTACGTCCGCAGTAGGAACCGATGGGCTCCGAGCTGAGCGACACAGACAGGAAGTCAGACAGTAGGCGGGTTTTTCATTAACCCTCAAATATGAGATCCGCCTAATGGAGAGAATTATCAAGCTTTTCCTCTGACAGGAGACGGTATTTCAGACTTAGCAGGAGCTACAACAGCTGTTATTGTATCACATAACTCTGAGAAAGTCTTGAATCCACAATTCCTCTGTGAAATCGTGGACTACATCTCCCAGAAATCCCTCATACGTGGCCACTCCCACATATAAGGGGCTCGCCTTTCCATCACGGCTCCGTAACACGCCTACGTGGCCTTGGATTGAAATAATGACGGCTAGTGCGGTGGCTGCAATAGAAATAAAGCTGCTGATGATTTAAACATCCATCGCCATGGTTACTGGGATGTTATCACCAGAGAAGTCACATGACATCACTCAGTGGAAACACAGTCAGCTCCATGTTGACTGTTATATTTTTTTACCGTGTTTTCCACCGAAAAACTGCACATTACTGTCAGGATTTGGCCGTATTTTTCAGCAGTTTATTTATTCAATTAAGCAACTGACAGACAATTAATCAACAGCTATATTTGATGAATACTGGAGTCGTTTTATAATTAAAGTCATTTTGAGGACCAGAGGAGAAGCTGCAGAACATCACTCAGTGGAAAAGCAGTCATATCCGAATTTCAGAAACAATGCTTAGGTTTTGTGCAAATCTGTGACAGCAGGATTTTTAGGATTTAGTCTCTTAAAGGAGGTGAGAGGGAGCCCCCCCCCATCCCCCCTCGTCCCCCCTCGTCCCCCCTCGTCCTCCCTCGTGGTCTGCAGGAGGATCAGGTTTCGTCCTGCCTCTTATTTAAGGCAGCGGAGCTTTTCTGGAGCGGCAGCGTTGATTAAAAGCCATGTGAAGGCAGACTGACCTCAGGGCTGCCGGGCCGGAGGCGGGGTCTGTCAGGGCAGCCCGACTCGGTAATTAAATTCATCCCCGTACCACTGACTCAGGCTGGAGGGGGGGCGACTGGAGACCCACAGTGTTGCCAGTAGAAACCGCAGCGCACCACCAAGCATTTATTATTTAATCCTCTGAGTGTTCAGCAGCAGGATGTTCGGCCCTCAGAGACGTGAAACGTGAAGTTTAGTTTGTGTTCGTTTCTGCAGCAGACGTTTGTTCCTGCAGCTGGAAGTTTGATGAAATGCAGCGCAGCTTTGTAGCACTTTATTTTAGTATCTTCTGTCTGAGTCACCAGAATAAATGTTCTGCAAAACACGGACAAACATGTTACATTTGCATGATATTATCCAGCAAATACATTAGAACTTTACAAAAACATAACCTGAAAATTAGAGCTGGATTTTTTGTTCTTCATGTACCTTGAAGGGATGTTTGTCAGGGTTTTTTTTGTTCTCTTGTCAGTATGGAGTGGACAGATGTGCTTGCTTTTTGTACGTATATTATTATTGCAACAATTCAAAACGTGGCAGTTACTCTCCAGAATTACCTCAAAGGTCCTGCAAGCTCCAAAAAATATCCTGAAATCTTGAGATCCTGAGAATCTTAAGCGTTAACTTTGACGTGCTCTGAAACATTTTTGCGGTGAATTTTCACGGACTGATGATTTCAAAGACGTGAAACGTGAAGTTTGGTTTGTGTTTGTCTTTGTTTCTTCTTTCGTCTGCAGCTGTTTGTTTTTGTCTGCAGGGAGTTTGATGAAATGCAGTGCAGCTTTGTAGCACTCGAGTCCCGTCCGAGGACGTTATTCCGTCATCTCGCAGCGCGGTCGGCTCGATAAATGTTGGCATTTCTGCAAACGACAGACGCGATTCGTTTGCATGTTATCACGCCGCAGATAGATTGTTCCGGGTCTAAAAGGATGTAAAGTTTTGGACAAAAAAAACAACTCAGACCTTTAAGTCATTTATTAAGTAAAAATCATTCTGTGTTTGACTTCTTTACATTTAACCCTTCAAAACCAGAAAAATGTGTTTAAATTCTGCATAATTATCTGATAATGACATAGTTCTAAAGTTGCTTTTTTAAAATAGTTTTGAATTTTCTAAATCATTTTTTTTGCACAGTGAGCGACATTTCTTCCAGGGTTTCTTGTACTTTTTCTGACTGTTTTTGAAAGAAATCAGACCAGTTTGTTATATTTGTGAAAGCCGTCTGAGAGCAGCTAAAGGGGACGTCAGTCCAGGTTTCAAAGGGTTAAAGATGTCACTTATTTTAAGTGTTTTCTGACTTTTTAAAGACAAAATGATGAACAAATTATTCTAAAATTATGCGGCTGAAATGGTTAAATGTTCCTCGCCGGTTTTGGCGCAGGTCGCTCAGACGGGCGAACAGCTGAACAGGAAGTAGCTGCTGGGTGTCTAACAGGTGGAGCTTTTCAAATTAACAGACTCTCACTGACTGCAGTCAAGCATGAACACACACACACACACACACACACACACACACACACACAGCAGCACCCCATTCATATGTCTGAGCAGTTGCTGTGTGTGTGTGTGTGTGTGCGCATGCGCGCTCAGGAACAAGTTGGAGGTCAAAGGTCACCCCCACCTCCTCCTCTCACTGATTTACGAGCTCACCCATGGCGGCGGCGGCGGCAGCGGGTGTCACTATCACAGGAACGCTCAACACGTGCCGGAAGGTCGTAGGTCACAGCGTGGAGGTCGTGACCCCTATCATCAGAGCATTTAACCTCTAGGATAAACACCCCCCTTTAACAACACACACACACACACACACACACACACACACTGAGACACACACACACTGAGAGCTGCAGGGGGCGTGGTCA
>NW_024624827.1:0-1553 GCF_008729295.1 Plectropomus leopardus
AATTACTTATGTTGGACTTTTTCTTCTTGTGTTTTTCCTGTTCTGTTTTTGTCGATGTTACAACATGGTTCATCAGTGATCGTATTTTAGATTAGACATAAAAAAACATAATGGTGCTGAAAACAAAACATTTCACAAAATCTGTAGCTCTTTGTTATTCCTCATGGGCACGACAGTTTTTCAGGAGTGTAATTTTTAATTCTAGTGTTTCATTTTCAAATGTTGACATGCTGTAGTCTTTTTTGAAAAAGTACCTTCTTTTCCTTTTATATGGCTGCTTATTTTTGAAAAACGGTAACCACGATTAGGTTTTTGAGCGTTGTATTGCAGAACACCAATCATGGTGAAAGAGGAGTGTATTAACTAGAAATCAAGTGCAAGATATGCTGTATGAGCTGAATCCTGCTCACTTGCATTTACTGTTCAGGTACAGTTCATATTCGCTAATAAGCATTAACAGTTTCTCTTTGCAATTTTGATTTTTCATCTTACATTTGCAGCCCAAAAGTAACTCTAGTCAGGGTGTTTGAAAACTGAGTGAAAGTTTGTTATGTTGTGCATGTTGTCCAAAAACACCATTCTGTTTCACAGTATGTTTTGCACAATTGGAGCATGTTCTCACGTTTTTGCTAATCATTTGATACTCACTGCCTAGAAGGATGAAGCGTGCACTTGTTTATTTTAAACCACATCTTAAAATGTTAAAATGGAGGAGGCCATGACTATAATATAATAATAAGCTCAGAATATAGTCGCCTCATGTTGTGCAGAAGTAGTATTTGTACTTCACATATCTGTGATGGCGACGTTGGTAATGAATTGTTGCCAAAATAATTAGGTGTGACAGTGGAGGACTTGATTGGGGCTTTTAGATTTTTCTTGGTTTGGACTCAGAGATGGTGTTGGGAATTAAGCTAAAATGTCAAACTATTTCTCTGTTTGAATGTGAATTGCTATTTTTTTCTCATGTGTTACTTATAGGTAGTTTATTTTAACAGTGATACTGGATTAGTCAGCTTGCATAAAAGTGAAACTATGAAATGGCTTTTGTTGTATTTTGTATTAACCAAGTTCTCATTACTCTTAAAGGACAATAACAATGAATGTTGCACACAAAGCACTACAGAATAACTGGATTTACTTGATTTTTTTCAGTGTTGTGTCACAATTAAAACTTATAGCCAACAGTGTTGTGCAAGATTCATTTTTTAGTTTACTCTTTTGGCTGTTTTCTGTGTTCAGCTATATTGACCCCACATCACCCATCTATTTATACCTTCTGAAGACAATCCATGGCCACTTGAAATAAACCCTTGTTGGCTAAACAACACTAATCCTGTCCCATAGTTGGATTAAACTACCTCCATGTTATTTGGAGGCGCATCAACCGATTCTTAATAGGATCTAAGATTTGTTCACCAGGTGTTTGACCAAGGTACCAGCTACCACTGCTATTGTAAAGAGGCCATGTAAAATCTAAGAGTTACAGTAGACTCCTTATTTGCAGTTGGCTTTCAGGGCTGAACTGTGTTCTCAAAAAGTACTTGAAGTTC
>NW_024624828.1:0-2386 GCF_008729295.1 Plectropomus leopardus
ATAGTTATAAATATAGTTTTCAGGACATTTTTCTTTATTTTTGGATAATTATCTCATAATTCTCCCCTCTTCTTTAAAACTAATTTGAAGAAAAGTTTCTTCCCACATTTTAATAATTTCTTGCACTTTGTGGGACATTTCTTGACCAGTGGATCTTTGTTTTTTTCCCATGTTTTCAAAAGAAATCAAACCAATATTACCAGGTTTCAAAGGGTCAAAAAACGTGAAAAAGGCATCTGAACGCAGCACAAGAAAACTTATGTTGATCCAGATTTCAGTGGATCTCAAATTGCTTATATGCATTCTTATTTTGAACCATTTTACCTTATACTATACGATAAAAAATGTACATTGTAGCTACTTTCATACCATCTACATTAACATTTGAAAGATACACACAGTTACAGACACAGTTGAAATTGTGACGTTAAAATTTCAAAATAGGGCAAGGCTTGATACTTTACCCCCTTAGGTGTGGCTGTATCAAAGTGATATCATTTACAATAAGTCTTTCCACACTTTATGGCTTAATGAGACTATTTCTGTTTTCTTCGTAGGAGGTGTAGTGTTGATATCAGGGACCGGCTCAAACTGCAAGCTCGTCAATCCCGATGGCTCACAGATCGGCTGTGGAGGCTGGGGTCACATGATGGGCGATGAGGGATCAGGTAACTATGGTTATATATATATTGTGATATTTTGAGAGGTTGGGAGCTTTTATCTCGGAGCTTTGGAGGTGTTGGTGCAGGAAATGAGGACAATCAAATGCTGCTTTCCAACTCAAATTCAGTGTATTCAGTCTTCTTTAAAAACTTATGTATTGCAGACAGAAGTAAAATAAAAATAAAAATGAAAATTGGGTATGTAAGTCAAAGTTCTAATTCACAGTCTTCTGGGAAACATAAATAAAAAACTATGTTCTTCTTTATCTGTCTCAATCATTGTTTCTCATCCACATGCACTGATTCCCCCTTTCTCCTGAACTCCCTCATTGGGGCAATCAGCTGATTTGTTTCAGCTGGGCAGCAATTAGTGTCCTGACTGCCCTGCTCCCTTACTGTGCACTTGTAGTCTTTCACTGGATGCCATGATGGTTTGTAGTTCTTGTTGCAACTCCCAGGAGGGAATGAATCTCCCTTCAATGACTAACTCTCATGACATCACAATATATATGTATATGAATGATTTATAGCTTTACTGATTAGACCAAACTCTTCAGACAATCTTCTTTATCTCTCAGCATTCTGGATCGCTCACTTGGCGGTGAAGACAGTGTTTGATGCCAAAGACAACCTGGTGGCTCCTCCGTATGATATTTCACATGTCAAGAAAACCATGGAGGAGTACTTTCAGGTCTGTGACAACATATACGCTAATATTAGTGCAGGTTTGAGTAGTGCCAATCAGGGTAAGAAATGAACTAGGGACCGGAACACCTTAAACACGTCAAATTAGAATTTAGTGTCCTTTGATTTTAAAAAGTCATGTTTCTCTCTTGTAATGGAGTGAAAAATGAATATGTAAAAAAAAATTGCTGTACATCTCAGGTGTCAGATTTGATGGGCATGTTGCCGCACCTCTACAGACACTTCCAGAAGTCCTACTTTGCTGGTTTTTGCAAGAAGCTGGCTGAAGGTAGGTGGCACATCACTGTCTGCTTGGTTGTGCAGAGGAAGAAGTAAACGATTTGAGTGGAAGGTAAAATAATAAGTACGTGTCTGTGTGTTTTAGGTGCAGAAGCAGGGGATGCTCTCTGTCGGTATGTGTTCACTCAGGCTGGGAGAGTCCTGGCAAAACATGTAGAAGCAGTCCTGCCTGCAGCACAAGAGGTAACGTATAATGAATTCTAGTGTAGGGGTGGACTAAACCGTTTTGGGCCTTTTGTAAGAGAGAGATCCCAATCTCAGCTGCAGATTGGATGAGAACCTGTTACTTCCCCCTCAGATGGTGTTCATGTAAAAGAGTCAAATAATGAGAATTTTTTTAATTTCTTTTTTGTAGTTTGGTTGATTAAATCTTGTTGACAGATTTACAACTATTTTAGTGCATTCTAGTGCTATTTTAGTGCATGACTGCATGTTAAAGCATCAGTTCAACGTTTAAGGAAATACTTGCTCTCTTGCTGAGAGTTAGATGTTAACATAGGCCCTTTTCACAGGAGACATTTTAGCTCATTATAGGAGGAAAAGCACAGGTGTTACTAATGACACTAATGAAGGCTCTGTTACATTCAAAAAGTCTTATTGAGAGTGACGGTGAGAAAGCAAATACCAGGACCCTGAAAGCAAAGCAGCTGAATGGAATTCAGCCATCGTTAATTCCATTATGTACACCTGTGTTTTCCCTCCTGTGTTATGCTACAGGCTTACAGCCAGCAGCCGGCTAG
>NW_024624829.1:0-2139 GCF_008729295.1 Plectropomus leopardus
TGGTGGGCGGGATAAATAATTTCATTGGACAGCGAGGAAGCCACCAGATAATATTTGGTTGCCCATCAAAATCAACAATGCACAATCATTTTGTATATTATACATTTCGAATACTGTTATTCGTTGTGTTTTAAGTATTTAATATATATTGTCATCACTATAATTCAGAGATTAAGGCTTTTTTTTTTGGTTTATCTATAAACATCATAATCCCTTTGCCACTGTGGTTTGCATGAGCACCCAACTTAATGACAGCTAAAAGTATCAGAGATAAAGGCAGACACATTCACATATCAAAAACATGATGAAAAAACAGACTTTATGAAGCAGACACTGTCCGATTCTCTACATCATAGCATTTATGTAAACAGTGATCACAAAAATATAATTTGAAATTGAGTTTGTAAACAAACGATGTAATTCATATCATGGTGAGGGAAAGTGACAAGGTGATGAGAAATGATGCCAAGCCATTTTTTGAGATAATAAGTCATTATTTGGAGAAAGTTTCTCAATATCTTTTGCAAAACTAAGTCATTATTTTGAGATAAGTAAGTCATTATTTTTTTTGAAAATTTCTCTTTATTTTAAGAAGTTAATAATTGTGCCAAATTTTCTCATTACTTTGGCGTACTAAGAAGTCATTATTTTGAGAAAGTTTTTTTTTTGAGAGGCGATGTCATTGAGATAAGTAAATCCTATGACAAAGTTTCTCATTATTGTGAAATATTAATTCATTTTAAGACAGCTAAATTATTTGAGACACTCATTATTATTTTAAGAAATTTTCTTATTATTTTGAGATATGAGGCTGAGATACAAGTTTCTCATAATGTCTTACAGCAGTGATTGTCAGCGAGCGGTTCACGGGCCAGCACACAGAATATTAATTAATTAATACAGAAAATGTGAAGAAGAAATGCATTACAGCATTTAAGATATTATTTTTACTTGCTATATTGAAAACAATTTAATTTTTTTCCATAAATATATTTAATATTAACAGTAGTGATAAGGCAAGTTTGGTAAGCTTATGTAGAAAAATCCCAAATGTCAAGCTGTCATGATTGCGTTTGTAATAACTTATAGAAGCATTGCGTGCACTGGTTCATCATTCACCTTTTCTCACCAATACTTGCATTAAACATGCTGTGACATTATAAACATGCTTGACAATACTGAGAAGGTAGAGGCATAAGCTTTACCACATTTTTGTGCTCAGTTTTTGACCCTGACCTTTGACCTGCCCATGGAAGGAGACAGCTGTCGTGTGGATTCAGTGAGGTATCTCAGTATCACAGCTCTGTTTCCTGTGTGTGTTCCAGCCTGAAAGGATAGACCCCAGTGCTTCCAGACAAGGCTACGATGTGCGCTCTGATGTGTGGAGCTTGGGAATCACCCTGGTAAGACTAAAACAATATTAGCTTTCTTATGTCTGAGCAAGTGTGAGTGAACAGAGCAGTCGCACAAAGTAAAAAACACACCATCTAAATCTGTGTTTGCTTTCAGTATGAGCTGGCCACGGGACGGTTCCCGTATCCCAAGTGGAATAGTGTTTTTGATCAGCTGACGCAAGTGGTGAAAGGGGAGCCTCCGCAGCTGAGCAACTCTGAGGAGAGGCAGTTCTCCCCCAAGTTCATCAACTTTGTTAACCTATGGTAAGCAGCATGACACTTGCTCTGTCCGATCAGTGTGGCAACTATCACACATTACAAAGAGCAGGCACAACATCCAGTTAAAATGCAACACAGAACAGTCAAACACATCATTCATTTGTGCAGTTTTCAATTTCTGTGGGAATTTGAGTAGCTGATGGAGACCTTTTGTTGTTTTTCTGTCCAGCCTTACAAAGGATGAATCAAAAAGGCCAAAGTACAAGGAGCTTCTGGTAAGTTCTGTCTGTTGTCATCAGTCAGTACTTCAGATCAAGAGTGTCTCTTAACTGTCAGTGATTCTGAAAAGGGCAGTGAATTGATTTTTCTCTCCACTTTAGAGTATTTTATGGAGATGAAACCGTTTGCTACATTTGATACCACACACAGAGTTACTGATTAAACTGACAGGGATGCATATGCTTTTACACTTCAAAAGATATGTGGTGAAATGCATCCAAGACCACCTCAGCAAGTGGTTTGAGTG
>NW_024624830.1:0-2061 GCF_008729295.1 Plectropomus leopardus
GAATTCAAAGGTTGAAATTCTTGTGAAAGGTGTCTGAAAGAAGCGCAAAAAAAGTGGTGTTGCTCCATATTTCAGAGGGTTAAGGTGTTTTGAGTCTACATTTTTTCTAATTACCTTGTCTTTGGCTCTCAGCTACAAACCTATTGATTCTGACTATGAATCCTTCAGAAGTCTCACTCATTTCTTAAGAAGATGTCCACTCTAGTTTGGAGCACATGTCACTCAAACTGGAGGAAATAGTGCATTTCTTGGGGACTATTTTCAGTGGCGCATAAATCCACATTTGGTGCTTGAGTGAGTATTTGCTGCAACATAACAGTGTAGGTGAGGTTGAGTCAAAAATACTATAGTGTGTGTGTGTTCATGGCATTGCATGTCTTTATGCAACAGTGTGACTCATTGTTTTCAATTTTTAGACACTGACAGATTGAAACTTGGTTATTATTAAATGATTGGTTTACAAGCCAGTCCTCAAACAATATTCAGGTGCCCATGTGAACACTGAAACAGGTTTTTCTTGCTATAGTCATTCCTCCAGTTCAAACCGAACAACAAAAGGTCCAATCCTAGTTCAGTTTTAATGTAAGTTATAAGCTTCTAAGCTTGATTTCACTGCCTACAGCATTCTAATTTAATCCTGGATCATTTTCAAAAAAATGATTGTTCCCATTAGCCACCTAAAAAAATGGAAAAATGAAGGAAAATGGGATGCAGGTTGGAAAATACCAAAGTGACGCTTGTACAACATTTAACATCCAGTCTCATATTATCAGTTATTATAAATGGAAAAAATTGAATGTCACTTCTCATTTTACACATTGCGAGAATCTATGAACAGATTGGCATAGTAAAGTAAATCAATATATCTCACTGTTCAGTTTGGGATTTGTATACAGTCGTGATACCCTGTTTGCAATCTTATTATTTAGCAGAAAGATTTGGCTATGACTATAACAACAGTCTCTTGATACATTGTAAAAAAAGTCAGAATTGTCATTTTGGATTTTGCACACTCCTCTGTGCTGCTGCAGGGACTGCGTTTGGCGTGCAGCTTGACTCGTAACCTGCGCAGCCTGTGGGCGGGTTAAGTGTCAGGACAGAGAACAGTGAGCAGTTTCATGTTTGAGTGGGCAGAGTGTTTATACTGGAGCTGTATGGGCTGATTCTCCACAATAACATTCTGCCATCATCTGGAGCCAGATGGCCTCTAAATCATACGAGGATGTTAAATTTATGTTGTCGAGCGGCACTGTGTGATGATGTAAAACCACTTCACATGTCACGAAGAGCAATGATGCAGAATATCAGTAGAACTCAAACATGGTGCTGTAAATCTGGAAGGTATTGCGAGTGAAAAGGCAGTTTCGAGGGTTAGTATTGGAAAATTTGTTAAATAAATTGCACAAAAGATCAGAAGTATGTCGCCACTATAAAAATAAAGAAGTCCCTTTAATATTACACTGATGCTGCATGAAAAAATACCATAAACTATCTGCACAATATCTACAATATAAGGTATAAAATAAAAGTTAGAATAATTTGAAATTGTTTAGTGATGTTTAAAATAAGATGCAAGAATTTAGGCTGTGTTAAGGTAAGGGGGGTTGACAGATAATTAGCCTGGCCAATGATCGAGCCAATATTTTGCATTTTGCCAATTATGTGTATTGGTGTTTTATTTTAAATGACTGCCGATAAAATTGATTAATTAAAAAGTGCAAAGAAAGTGTCAGCATGGAAGGAACTTTTACTTTGTAAAACCTGTAAAACCAAATTCTCAATATTTTACAGAAAGATTTTCATTTTATTGTGAGTGCATCTCCATTCCAAATGTCGTTTATCGGTATCAATAACTGCTAATACTCTGTATCAGTCCTGAAAAATCAATATCAGTCGACCACTAGTTAACCTGTCCCTGTCTGTGAAATCACAAAACCATACGAGATATTAGTTAAATTTTTATAGGTATAATATATAATAGAAGTGAACTTAAATTATACTCAAAATTACAGTTTTAGACCAAAAGCTTGAAAGCAAATATATCTAGCAGGACTGGACCCA
>NW_024624831.1:0-2254 GCF_008729295.1 Plectropomus leopardus
TGAGGCCGATTGTCACTTGTCATGATGAGGAAATACAAGTCATATTATAGTTCCATAAGAACTTATTGCATAAAGACGTGTATTTATTCTTTTAAGTGGTCTTGGATGTGATGGTGGCTCTCATGTTCACCTTTTAAAGCCATGTCACATATCTGTAACACAGTGATACACTTGACCAGACACTCACAGACATACTTTGGCCTCTGAGGAATGCCCTTTTTTTTCTTTTTGAAAGGTTGGCATTTTCAGCAGCTTCTAAATATGAGTATCCATGTTTGTGTGTGTGCGCTGTGTCCTACATACCCTCTATGACTGTGCAGAAATATGACACCCCTTTGACTGTTTGGCATTTGACGACTCAGAGAGAGAACGCACGCACGCGTGTGTGTGTGCATGTGTGTTGTATGTGCGCCAGGGAAGGAAGGAGATAGAGGTGTAAGCAACATCACGGCTCCGCTTTTACATCAGTGCCAGGAGAGCTTTCAGAGCCCGAGGCACGGTGGCTCCCTGCAGGGAGGGGAGAAAGAAGGAAGACAGGCCTAGAAGCTTGGATCTAAACCAGGAGGGTAGTGGAAAGAGGCTCCATCACTTCTAAATCCAGCTTAGTGTACCACTTAGGAAGGCAAAAAATAGAAAATAGCAAAGAAAGATTTACGAAAAGCAGGCACAAAAAAGGAAAGAATAGCGGAGAGAGACTGACATTTGGTTTGAAAACAGGAGGGAACTGAAAGGATAAAACCAAGGTTTAAGTTACTCTAGTAGTTTCAGAGAGACACGGCGCAGAATGGAAGAAGATGAAGACGAGGTGAATCGCTTTGTGTGTTCATGTGTTTGTCTCAGAGGAAATATATTTCTGCATGGGTGTTGTAAAAACACATAAGTTGTCCTGCCTGTGATTGTGTGTGTCAGTGTGAAGCATTTACACTCTCCTCTCCTCTTCTCGTGCTGCTCCTAACCTGTAGCTCTTGTTGATGGATCAGTGGCCTTTTAATGTAAATCTCACACACAAGCTTCCTGAGGGAAAAACCTGATATTTTCTCTCACTTGCCTCTTGTGTTTGAGTCAGTGGGTGTTGATATCCCAAAACATTTCTGCAAATAAGCATCTCTGTCCTTTTCTATCTTTTTGTTGTTGTTTTTGACATTTTATAAAATGTACATTACGCTGCTGTCAGAATTCCTTTGATGTAAAATTGATGTAAAAGTGCCTATTTGACATGCAATGACGATATTCCTTTAACTTTCTGCTCAGCCATTTGGTTGAGTAAATTTTAAATCACAATATCTTAATAAAACCTGTGTAGAACTTATCCCGACTCATCTTGAACTCATCCTGACTGAGCTATCTCACCCTTTGGTTTAGGTATGTGATGCTAAAAAATAATCCTCTTGATGTCACAGTGTCCTCGTGCCTTTCTGCCTTTTCAGTTCATCTCCTAGAGGAAGTTAGTCTGTTGATAGATGTACAGATGTAGATGTAGGGATGAATATTCATTATTTACACCATATATTTATTGTTATTCCATTATATATTTTAATGAAAAAAATATATCAGAAAGATTTTTCACCATTTCTGAGATGTAATGTAGTACTGGTAGTACAACTGATTACATGGCAACACACTGATATATGTTGTGTAGTAACATATTACAAGCATTTTAACAGTAAACGGTTTGTAATTTTGATCTTTTTTTCTTTGTTTTATAAATATCAGGAAAGGCCATCTCAGCCTAAATCAAAAAAGTATGTGATCTGTTAAAATACAATAAAATGAAATTAAATAGAAAATATAAAAAATCACATTTTTGTTCTTTTAACCCAAATGACATAAAAAAAAATACAAAGGAAAAACGACATTAATAGGTGTAACTATGTCCTAATGTAATATTGACCACACCCATATATGACATAAGATGTACACAGTAGCATACAGTGAATTGTAATAAGTACAGCTTTTTACATTGTTACTTCATAACAGTATGAAGCGTCAAGACTTCAGCAACTTTACATTAGGCTTCACAAAGGAAGTATGCATGTCCGTAATGTAATTCCGTGAGCACCACTCAGTTATGCAATAATCACGATACTACGTGTTCTCTTGAAGACTTATGTTTGCTTTTTGTTTTCTCTCCAGAATGGTCTTAACGCACTACACCTGGCAGCAAAGGAGGGACACAAGGACTTAGTGGAGGAACTATTGGAGAGGGGAGCACCTGTTGACTCTTCCACCAAGGTATACACACACACACACACAC
>NW_024624832.1:0-1581 GCF_008729295.1 Plectropomus leopardus
TACATTCAATTTCACAAGCTTTCAAAAGGTTTTATTGATGCTACACGATCTTCATCAGAAAACTATTCATGTAAGACAAGACTTCATTTTCCCTTTTGAAAGCTACGTAAAATGTCTTGATTTTTTAAAAAAAACCAAAACATGGGGGTAAGACAATGAGCAACGGAGAAGACATGAAGCAAAAACTAACAAAACACTTAAAAAAAGTACAAAAAAATGACCTAAAATGGGTTAAAAACTAAAAACTGATTTACATTTTCATGTCTATTGTTTAAATGTATGTACTCTTATTGGCATCGGTTGTTTTTGTGATTTTTATTTTGTAACTGTCTCTTCCTTCTGCAAAAAATCCCTCGTTACTTCTTCTTTGTCTTCAAAGAAGCACTTTGTAAAATTATTATTACTATTATTGTCATTATTGTTTTTTCATTTATTTATTTTTGGTTTATTCATACTGTTTTTATTATTTTATGTTATAATATGTTAAGCAAAGTATTTAATCCATAAAGAACAAATGTCTTCAACAGATTATTCTCATGTGATTTTAGATTCTTAGTCATTTTCACTTTCTCATTGTCTAAAATGTAAAATTCTAAATATTTTTGCCTTCATTGTTTTTCAATCAGGTCAGAAAGTTCAGAGACACATTTAATCGCAGACAGCCGAAAACTTCAACCATAAAACTACTTAAAATGATGCTACATATAATACAGTAAACAAGCAAATCTGGAGTTGTAGTAGAGATGTGAGCATTTCTCTAAAAAACATGTAAAATCTTTGCCTCTCGATGTTTGTGCTGACACTGCTGGATGTTGAAGTTTGCTGATATTTTGGCTGCAGGTTGATGAAACTACAGAATCATAACCAGAGAGAACGTCGTGATAAATATTCACTTTGCTGAAAGCAGAGCTGGATATGAAAAACCTGACACTGGAATGGAAACGCTGTTTTGTCTGACGGATGTAAAATGTAATAATCATGTGTGAGTTTCAGATGGAAAAGGAGACGCAGCAGCAGCAGGAGGAGGAGGAGGAGGAGGAGGAGGAGGAGGAGGAGGAGGAAGATCATCAGGTGGAGGAAAGAAAGGAGGAAAAGATTGGTGGAGCCGAATGCAAAAGGTTTGTCAAACTTCCAAAATTAAAAAAAGGCATCACATTAAAATCATATTTTACAATTTCACCATGAATACCAATGCAATCACATATGATTTAACATTTAAATGGTTATTAATGCACATTATGAGCACATTTTAAAGCCTTTTCATCCATTTCTCTTCCTCCCGCTGCTTCACTCGTGTCCCAGTCACTCAGATTATTACCAGTTGCTTGCAGGTGCTGGTCCAGTAACGGCCCAGTGTGTCATCACCGCTGATTAATACGAAAAGGGGAAGAAATCGATGCAGCATAGTATTGTGATATTTTGTTTGACACTATTTTATTGGTACACGGACGCCAAGTAATGTATTTTTCTGCAAGTTTTTGAAGCCTCCTGGAACAATGAATAAATTGCTTTTTGGATACATTTTGCTGCCAGAAAAATTATTGAAGTGAAAAAACTTTATCTTTAAGACTTCATCTTGGT
>NW_024624833.1:0-1288 GCF_008729295.1 Plectropomus leopardus
TACTACTACTGCACAGGTACAAATACTATTACTGCACAGGTACAAATACTACTACTACTGCTGCACAGGTACAAATACTGCCACACAGGTACAAATACTGCTACACAGGCACAAATACTGCCACTAACCGAAAATGGGAAAGTGTCAATGAAAAGAGAAAAAAACAGGAAAAATGTTACCAATATTCAGGTCATTTAAATACATTCTTGTACTTTTCACTAATTTCTTGCAAATTTCGGGGTCATTTGTCTTCATTGTCTTCGTCCAATGTTTTTATTTTTTAAGAAATCAAGACAATTTGCTCAAGGTTCAAAGGGTTAAAGTATCAGCAGTGAAAGTATTTGTCCTGTGTGTATTTACTCTTTTTAAGATTAAAAAAAACAGCAGCTGTGAGATAAATGTTGGAAATCCACCTTAAAACTGAAAATTTAATTTAATTTAAAGCAGAAAACAGCAGAAAATATAAATTGTAGAGTAAATCTTTTGTGTTTTCCCTGCAGATGCGACGCGGGAGTGGACGTTAGAAATGGAAGATCCTGCTGGACTCGTGGACTCGCAGGATCCCGCTGGACTCGTGGACTCAGATCAGCTTCTTTACCGACGACACGCCGCTCTCACTCGCAGAAAAAGGAATATTTTGTTCCCCAGCGGAGTCAAGTTCTGCACCCAGGAGACCTTCGACCAGGCCGTCGCCAACCACCTCACCTTCTTCCACCTCAGAGGTACGGGGGCGGGGCCTGGGCTGGGGGGCGGGGCCTGGGCTGGTCCGGTCAGAGGTGTTTGAAGCTCTGATCCGGGCGAGTTAATCCTGAGTCTGCCGTCATTAAAGGCGGGCGATCCCTCAGAGGTCAGAGGTCACTCAGAGCAGCTGCGCGGAGAAAACTCGTCTTAACGCCGAGTCTCAAGGCCCCAAATTTAGAGAAAAATAAGTTGATTTCATCAGTTTCACCGCAACAAAAAGCTTTAATTCACTTTTTAACAACTTTTGTAAAACAAAAAACTAAAAAAAAAAAACTACCCAAAAATTACCTAGAGAATTACCTTAAAAAAAGTCCTCGAAAAAGTGCTTAAGTTGTCAAAATATTTTTAAAAAACCCTGAAACATAATTTTAAGAACATAGTTATTGAATTAAAAATGTAGTCCTTTGTCTCCATTTGTCTCTACTTTGCTCAATGAAGTAATTCCCCTAATTTTCAAGTCGTTTTTAGGGCATTTTTTCAGCTGATTTTCAGGTCATTTTCACATCATTTTCAGGACATGTTGAGGTTGTTTTCAGGTCATTTTGAG
>NW_024624834.1:0-2218 GCF_008729295.1 Plectropomus leopardus
TCTGTCTTATAGAAATCACCCTGTCCCCTTTCAGCCCACCAGCAACTATCATTGCCAAAGCGCATAATTCTCATTTTCCTGTCATAAATACATTTACAAATGTTATTCATGTTTTTTAACATTATTGACCATTGATCCAAGTGCTTCCTGTCACATGATGTTGTCTACTTCCTGACCCTCCTCCCTGAGCACACAGTGAAGGCAAACCCCTCAAAAAAGGTAAATTTCATATAATAATAACGTTTCTTTGTTGACATATATATATCTACCTAATCGTTAAAGACTCTAGAATCACCCAAACAGCAAAAATATTACTTGGGATGTGTAGTTTTTTGTGCATGGGCTCATTTGTGCTATAGTTACATACCTTGTCGGCCTTGTTGGATTGCTAATTTCTTACTCATTTTTTAGGTTAGGTTGATGTACCAAAACTCATATTAAACCAGAGATGTCATCCTTTTCTTGCGTATTAAGCAAGCAAATGTTCAAAGTCATTTCTTTCCCAAGTGTTTGACATAGCCGGTCCTCCTTTGCTTGCTAGCTGCTAGCAAACACACAAGAATGAGGAGATGTAGCCTAGCACATAGCAATGTGGTAATGCTAACATTAGCTGAGTTAAGGCCTAATGTTTGGTAACAACATTTTTGGTAATGTTAGCATTAACATTTGATAGCCAACATTAGAGTATTAGCTAACATTTGGTGGTAACTAATAGTAGTGTTGTGGTAGCTTCACATTACACATAGCTAGGCTACACATTACACAGTCATATTAGTATCTGGGTGGCCAGATTGGTTTTTTATACATGTAACTTTTATGAAAAGAAACTGTACTTTTTAATGTCACAGACTTGTTCTCACTCTTTGGTTTTGAATACACTATGTGAGGCATCGTAATTAATGTTTACAACTTCTTAAGAAATTTTGTGAACAATTTTAAAATTTTAAATGAATTATTTTGTTGAATTCTAGGCTACAGAACACCTTTTTGAACTTTCTCAATAAAAACAGCTCTGCTAAAAAAAAAAATATTACAATAAATATTTTTGAGACATTTAATTACATGTGATTTTTTGTACTTAAAGTCTAATTTCACTGTTATAGAGGTAGATTACAAGGTCCAAAAGCTATTTTCTAGAGATAAAAAAGAGAACAAAATGGATAAAATAACTGCAGAACATGTTCGTAGGTGACTCGACTGACATGATTACATGCATTAAAGCATTAAGAAAAATTGGTGCACAAATGGGTTGTTGCTCTTACCTTCTAATATTTCTCTCACATTAATTTGCACAAAATTGATTCTCAGAATTACAGGACAAAGTGCGTCCTGTATCAGTTCAACATGTTGTCTTTTAGTTTCCAATGACAGATTGATTGATTTCTCATTTTGGGATGAATGGCGCACTGCTTGGCTAAACCACTGGGAATTGGCCCATGCAAGTCCAATTATGGCAATCTTGACTTAACTTCTTTGCATTTATTATGTGGTAAAAGTGTGATCCTGAAGCCTTATTCATGAAACAATACTGGTAATAATCGCGAATATTCCTGTCCCTTACAGGATGGACCAAAGGAGCAGCTGATCCAGATGAAACATTTGGACGGGAATCATGGCTCCGGCTCCACGTTCCATCAAAGGTCAGCTCTGCTTTAAATTCTCTTGGACACCTGGGGCCTGCGCCAACGTTGTGACACATCGCAGCTGCAGCTCTGATTTAATACCGTGAAATATCAGTGGGTCACATTTTCATCTATTGTTATGTGTTAAGCTAAAACTAATCTCCTCCATTGTGCAAGGTGTGAATGGCGTATACAAATGAGCCACATGTTTGGCTCTGACGTGGTGCAGAGATGCCAAAATGATTTTTGCGCCCATTGATTTTTGACTCCGTAGTCGATACTGTTGACTTTGTGGTTTGGCCAGGAAAAAAAGCCTCAAGTTTTCTCATCTCCAGACTCAGGAGAGAAGAAGAAAACACAGAGCGAGGCTGAGTACGTCCTCGTGGCGCTGAGTGTTTCCCTTGCTGTTCTGGACATAAGCACTTTTTTTCTGTTGGGGTCGTCATTAGTTTGGGCCTGTCATCAAGTTTGCTGTGATTGAACGCCACTGCATCTGTGCTTGTGTGTGTGTGTGTGTGTGTGTGTGTGTGTGTGTGTGTGTGTGTGTGCGTGTGTGAGGTTCAAATGAGCGTTTACAGAATTAATCTTTGTTCTTT
>NW_024624835.1:0-1957 GCF_008729295.1 Plectropomus leopardus
CAGGTCAAGCTATTATTATGGCAGCAGCTGTAGTGGTATTGCAGGGGATTGTGGGAGGCGTGCAGACAGGCTGGAGGCTCTGGAGGGCTTTATGTTTGAGTGACAGGCCTGAACTAAATATGCTGCACCCTGCACAAACTACATCACTCACACTCTCCCAGATATTAAATATTACGAAACATATATGCGTATTTTTTTCTATACCACTGTTAAACTACGTTCATTTCAGCTGATGTGTGGTCGTTAAAGTTTATATATTGTAAAGAGTCGTGGAGTCGTTGTGTTTTGTGTCTTCTGAATAAGATATCTCAATCCTTGACAGAATATCTTCAAATTAAAATGGCACAGACATCCGCTTGGACTCAGTGATTAACTGGTTAGATTTTGAGGTTCATAGGTCAAATTTCAAGATCTTTTTGACTTCCTCTGTCTTATTCTTGAGAACGAAAGAGCATCTTGAGTGATTTTTTCAAATATTCAGTTAGACTCAACAATGAATTTATTAGATTAAGTCAATCACACATTTACTCAGCTTACGCTTCATTGCTCTTTTCACAAAGAAATTGCATTGGTGAGCTTATGGTGAAGCAAACCAGATAGGACACTGAACATCATAATAAAATCATCCTAAAATAAATACGTAAAAATGCAAAAATAAAAACAAAACAAAACAGTTTAACAGCAAAATACCTTAAAGTGCCAAAGTCTACCATTTAAAAGTTACAGAACTTTTACATGAAGACATGGTCTGTTGAAGGATAATGGTATTCACATACTATTTATTCATCTGCTGTTTAATCTCTTTTGACACTGACCGATCAGTGAGTCAGTCTTATCAGTTAAAAAAAGGAGAAAAGCTTCCCTATGCTTAATACCATGTCCCACAAGTTTCAGTTTGTGAAGTAAGAAATTCAGCACCATGGACAGCGACCTGCTAGTGTATCAACAGTATATGGGCTCTTTCTTGGTGCTTTTCACTTTAGATATCATTTTAGAGAAACCTCTGTGATAAAATTGTATCAGCCAAGCAAAAAAGAAAGCAGTATAACCCAGTATTTGGGTTTGTGGCTCCGTCTAAATGGGTTTTGCCCAAAAACTCTGCACTTTTCCAAACTCTGAAACTTTGCCATTTATCCAGGGTTATTTTCATGCTGCAGTTTGGGAGCATCCATATGCAAATAGAGCTGACGGGAATGATATATCTGGCCATGCTAACACGTCGCCCACACATTTAATATGTCTACATACACACACAGCTGCACTCCTGCATGCACACGCATATGGCGGGCTTCTATATACACACCCACTCATAAGCACACACACCTCACCTACAAAGATTAATACACACATGCACAAACAGGAGCGGAAGCAGCGATGAATGAATTATTTGGAGGTTGGTTATGTGACCTGCAGCTACATATGGCCCCGTCATCTAATGTGTTTGAGTGTGTATGCAAATGTGTGTGTGTGTGTGTGTGTGTGTGTGTGACCTGTGTTAAACATCGTCCAAAAACAAAAGGCATTAGTCCAGTAGACCAAACTAATGTGATTTTCTATTAATGGGATGCCCTGGGTGCATCTGTGTGTGTGTGTGTGTGTGTGTATTTGATCCTCTGTGTTAGGTGCTGAATGAACTGCACTCACACCTTCAATTTGTGTCAGCTCATTAATTTACAACCACGAAGTCAGGCTGGTCTATTCATTACTTAATTTTAAACGCACGCGCGCATACAATTTTGGATACCATTCAAACCTTGCTCATATTGATGCAATCTTACAAACATACCCACGCACTCCCACACACAGTGAGTTTTTATGACTGTAGTTGTCTTAATATCTGGCATCCTTGTCAATGATTTAATGACTGCTGGTAAAGAATGTGTGTGTGTGTGTGTGTGTGTGTGCGTGCACGTGTGTTTGTGTGTCAGAGAGAGCGAGAGAGAGAGACATGGATGAG
>NW_024624836.1:0-1817 GCF_008729295.1 Plectropomus leopardus
CAATATCATCACACACACACAGAGACACACACACACACACACACACACTGTGTGAGCAGTGATTCAGCGCTCGTGTTTTAATCCTCTCATGCATCAGAACAGCACAATCTTTAAAAAAAATCATCTAAAAATAAACAGCTGGAATATTTCCGCTGCCAGCGAATAATCTGCTCCGTTAGATAACAACAAAGAGAGGAAACACGGGAACTTTCTCACAGCAGCTTCTGCTCAAAAACACGCTGTTTTCACACATCGTGACGTCGGAAACAGTCTGAAACAACAATCTGAGCTTCAGCTCAACATTTTCACACACAAAAAAAACCTGGCTGACAACACGCATTTATTACAGACACTGACAGTCAAGCGTTCTTTAATGTTTAAATAACATTTTTAAAGCACCATGATTTTTTAGGTCTTTAAGGAGCCTGGATAAATAATCTGTGCTCACATTTTTAGCACATAAACTATTTTTTGTGGTTTTCCAGGACCGAAATGAAATAAACCAAAATTTCAGCAGCTGATAAGTTTATTTTGTCCAATATTTTTCAATCCGTTCTCAATTTGTTATGATAAAATTAGTAAAAGACAAATAATAAGAAGTAATTTCAGCGTGTTTAGAGCCAGAATATTTCCACATATAACTGAATAAATTAACCCTTGAGCACCTGGTTCGTCATCAATTTTCTTGTACTGCGTTTAGACACTTTTCACAAGTGTTTAAACCTCTGAAACCTGGAAAATAGGTTTGATTTGTTTTTGCAACACAGGAAAAAAAACACAAAGAAATGTCCCGTAAATAGGAAAAAAATGGAAGGAAATAAATAAATAAATAAATGAAGAAATGAGCTGAAAATTAGCTGCAGGTTATTGTTAGATATTATCAGAAAACTGGGGAAAAATGTCAAGGAAACTATAGTTATAACTTTTATAATTAAAAAACTGTCTTACAGAAAAAATACATATATTAGCACTTTATTAAGTTGCTTTCTCCCTTCTACTTTATTGTCCTCTTTTCTGATAATTTTCTTGTCATTTTAACTAATTTCTTGCTGTTTTTTGGGGCATTTTGTAAGTTATTCAATACCTTCTTCCCGTATTTTTTGAAAGAAATCAACCCAGTTTGCTCAGCTTTCAAAGGGTTAATTTCAACCAAACCAAAGTGGGTGATTGTTTGAACAGAAAAACGAACTGGGACGGTTTTTATGAGTTTTATTTGTTCTGTCGACTTTGAATGAAGTGTTTTAAGGTGATAAAATGACTGTGTTTAAATGGAGTTTGGTGACGGGAGATTTCGGGCTGTTTCTGGTTAAACAAAAAGGATCTTACTTGCAGAAAAAGTCTGTCTCCTTTCCAAAATGTTGTCAGACACTTTTATTGGACGTACATCGACAGCACACTAAATGCACCGAGTGGTTACACTGCAGCCTGTTTTTTTCTTCCCATGAGTCCTTCAGACACAAAAACGTGAGAAAACAGGGTCCAGGTTGAAAAATCCCAAATTTAGCCTTTGGGAAGGGACGAAAGTGGACGTATTTGGCTGAACGATGCTCGTTATCCCAAACATGACGAGACTTTTTACAACAATCAGCGTCTCTGTGCAGCGCCGCCACGTGCCATCTTGAGTCTCTGTTACACACCGGCCGCTCTGTTTTATTCTGCTGCAACCTCTCATTAACTATTTACTACATCTCCATGGCAACGGGGCCTGGAGATGGATCCTGTTACCGAAAGCTCAACCACGGCCGGCTGAGTCACAACACAGAGGAGCACTGTGTGTGTGTGTGTGTGTGTGTGTGTGTGTGTGTGTGTGTGTGTGT
>NW_024624837.1:0-508 GCF_008729295.1 Plectropomus leopardus
GTTGTGTGTTGTTGTGTTGATGAGTGTTGTGTTGTGTTGTGTTGATGAGTGTTGTGTTGATGAGTGTTGTGATGTGTGTTGTGTTGACGAGTGTTGTGTTGTTGTGGTGTGTTGTGTTGTGTTGATGAGTGTTGTGTTGTGCGTTGTTGTGTTGATGAGTGTTGTGTTGTTGTGTTGATGAGTGTTGTGTTGTGTTGTGTTGATGTGTTGTGTTGTGTTGAGTGTTGTGTTGTGTTGAGTGTTGTGTGTTGTTGTCTTGATGAGTGTTGTGTTGAGTGTTGTGATGTGTGTTGTGTTGATGAGTGTTGTGTTGTGTTGTGTTGATGAGTGTTGTGTTGTTGTGTTGAGTGTTGTGTGTTGTGTTGTTGTGTTGTTGTCTTGATGAGTGTTGTGTGTTGTTGTCTTGATGAGTGATGTGATGTGTGTTGTGTTGAGTGTTGTGATGTGTGTTGTTGTGTTGATGAGTGTTGTGTTGATGAGTGTTGTGTTGATGAGTGTTGTGATGTGT